>NW_027249402.1:0-201313 GCF_030848795.1 Temnothorax nylanderi
ATCGTTATAGCATCTGTAGAGAGTTGTCTTATTATTTTTATGCACATGGCATTTTTTACGCTTATTTTAAGAAATTCCGAGCTCAAATATTGTCTTTAAACTACCTTGACACACTTATGTTCTTTTCAAGAAAGATATCCACCGTTCGTTCGTCACACACACCTTCTCTCTTCTATATATATATATATATATATACATATTGCCAAATCGCTGACGTATTGAATAATCGTAATTAGCTAATTGTCATAAGTTCATTATGTAGGGAGCAACTTGAAAAGAAAAAAAACCGAGACCCTTAGCAATGTGCTCTAAATTAATAAGCGTTTGTGTATATAATGATCGATATTGATTGACATAATAATGGAAAGCACCGGCCATTGCGTATCATAAGCCTGATTCTGACCATCTTTTTGCTAGCTCACGATAATTCCTAAGCGATCACAGACCCGACAAATATGGCATTGACATTGTGGCACAGGCTGTCAAGTTGAGACTACTCTATTTTGAATTTTGTGATATAGACCGAAGGAGGCTGTGCAATGGTCATGTCGATGTTTAAACGACTCTCCTGTCGCACCATTCGAAGAGGTGTTTTGCGAAGACCCGTTTCTTCCAAGAAATGTAATAAACTTTGAACAGTGCCTTCATACCTATAACACGACGGTTACTAGAAGTATCAATGCTTCTTATATTCTATTTCATACCTTCCGCTATTGTTTTGGAACGACCTTTGCTTTTTCGCGAAACTTTTCTACGATATTTACGTTTTACGATTTTACTACCTTTTAGGTCTACTCTTACAATTTTACATCACGCGCGCGCGGTATATTCTCTATTTGTACTACATATTATAAACGTACAATTACAATTGCGCGATACTTTACGCGAGTAATGTATTACATAAGGTAGAGAGGAGCGCATCTAGAACGAATTGGGACACGGAGCTTGCGTTACAAACTCGACTCGCTACATTTGCAGCCTCCGAGTCGTGAAACGGTTTTGCAACGACGGGAACCCCTACGTGCGGTACGGACCCTGGTGGAAATCTTCTCATGGGTAGGCAAAAAAGGGTAGGCAAAATTATAATTCTTTATATTTTAATTAGTAACTTCACTATCAATTTATTTTGTAATTACGCATTATAAAGATATTAATTACAAAACAGACACATTAAAATAAACTACAGCGATAAACAATATTACACATTGATCTTTCATTACCCTGGTGGAAATCTTCTCATAAGTAGGCAAAAAGGAAGATACTCATGGGGAGAATTGGGACTTTTTTGCCTACCCATGAGAAGATTTCCACCAGGGGATATCATTAGAAATCCTTAAAAAAAAAAGAAAAGAAGTATTAGCCTCTGTATCTATTGGGGTGTTCGCGGCGTTTCGTTTACCGGAATGCCTCTGTCTGTGATCGCTTTAATCTTATCGAAGTGTCCAAGCGCTTGCGGCGACTCGATATTAATAATCGGTAAGCTCGCGAGAGAGAGAACAAATAAAGACAATTTGCAAGATAAAAATAAAATAACGAAGACTAATTTAGCTTAATGTGCTCCGTGCGGGAGCTTGAACACTGCGCATAATCCTTAAAGATCTCACAGTAGACACCATTTTAAAAACGATCATCATGTACCTTGAAAGTATAGACTTTGTTATGTTAATGTAATGAAGAACGTCTGTAATAAAAATGCGCAAAAAATCGCACTTGATCGCATTGTCAATAATAGAGAAGAACACGATCGCATAGTGCAGACCAAACGCTTTGGACCAAACGCTATGGTACATGAGCATATTTACAGTTCGAAGACCAAGAGGCAGAGCCGCGGGGATATGACGACAAGAAGAAGATGTCGTCAGCTAACTACCATTGGGGTAGACGAGGCAGAAGACCGAGACAGTAACATAATTATTTTTAAGCCGTATTTTTAAGCAGTAATATAACCCGTCAGTATTATATATTCGTACCTCTGACCATAACACATATGAACACACACATACAAAGTGAATAGTGAATATGCTACGTTTCTTATACATAAATGAAAACATAATTGCTAAATAAACATTTAATAAACTATTATATTGTTATTTACTTCATACTTACCAAATCAAGTTTTATTTAATATGTATATCTATTGTAACTGTAAATAAATTTAATTATTTACTGTATAATTAAATGCTGGTACATTCACGAAATTTGTAATTCTGACCTGGATTTATATCCTGTCTAAACTACACATGTATGTTTAAATTGATGTTTTACCTAGTTATTGCACCAATAATGTTTAAATAAATCGTAGCTTTTAGTTTTTAACGCAGGAAAAGAAAATTGAACGTTTAAGCGCTAACCAATGTGGATGCATTTTTTCTGAAGAAATACATATTGATTTGTTGATATTCGAAAATCTAAAATCCGAGCATGCTAGAAGACACTTTCATTATCTTCAATGTGTCAGGTATTTTAAAAGAACACAAATTTATCTTTAAAAATAGGCAAAATTCAGCAGCGGTAACTTTGTTAAAAACGAATAAAATTTAAATTTAAAAAAGGATTTTAAAGCTTGAAATATCTACTTTTGAAGGTTTTTATCGTGGATTGAATAAGAAATGAGCATTTTGACTTTGATTGCTCATAACTTCCTTAAAAATCATCGTATTGCAATTCAAAAAACAGATTCTTAAAGCTGAAACTTTGCTTTATTGAACGGTATAATTGCCAAATTTTTTAAAATAACAAATAGACATGATACAAATGGATGAAACCAATGTAATTATTTTAAATGCAGAGTAACTTAAAAGTACAAAAAAACATAAAGAATAAATTTGTTTTATTTGTATCATGTCTACATGTTATTTAAAAAATCTATTTTCTTAGAAATAATAGTCTGTAACACCTTTAGCTTTACAATCTGTACATACTGTTTGTAAGATATATTCTTTATAAGACTAGTTAGAAGAGGATGCGTAACACTACAAAATGCATGATATCAGTACAAAATTACCTTTTTCAAAAAAGGTAAAAAAGGGCGCCAAGTACACGCGTGGTTGTTACCTCGGAAAAAACCAGTGGTAGTATCATTAATTTATCTCACAAATTGTCTCACAAAAATTGTCTCACAAAATTGTCTGACAAAATTGTCTCACAAAATTATTAAATTACAAAATTGTTACTTATTCAATCCAAGTGTATCTATCTCGAAAAAACCTAAATAACAAGTGGTATCTATTTAAAAAAAAATATGTGAAATCTTTATACTGCGCCAATTACAAGAGAGAATATATATATATTATATATATATAATATTACAGGTATATTACAGGTATATATATATATATATATAGTACCTTATAACAAAATTATTATATATCACGAAATTGCGTTACCAACTCAATCCAAGTGATATATATATTTCAAAAAATATATGAAATCTTTAAATTACGCCAACTACAAAGAGAATATATATATTGCTTTGAAAAATAATTGTAGTGCAACTACTCTTAAAAAATAAAACAAAATTGTGTTACCTAACTCAACCCAAGTGGTATGATCTTTGTATTCCTGAGGATCTTTCTATCAACCCAAGTGGTAGTAGTTTAATTCTCCTTGATAAAATTATAATATTACAAAGAATCATTTAATCATTTTAATCACAAAGAATTAAGAGGTAACATTATAAAATAAAAATATTTAATTAAAATAAATAAATAATTTTTCTTGGTAAAAAACTTGCGCTGCTTTTTTAAGGTTAAACCAGACAAACTTGCATAGGTGCATAAGCATATGCATAAAGAGATAGATTGGTCTATTTCCTTTTGCACATATATCTTGAACCAATCAATTTCTTACGCTTATGTTTATACGCGATGCAAATTTGTCTGGATAGACTTTAAAAAGCAGCGCCAGTTTTTTACAAGAAAAATTATTTTATTTATTTTAATTAAATATTTTTATTTTATAATGTTACCTCTTTAATTCTTTGTGATTAAAATGATTAATGATTCTTTGTAATATTATAATTTATCAAGGAGAATTAAAACTACTACCACTTGGGTTGATAGAAAGATCCTCAGGAATACAAAGATACATACCACTTGGGTTGAGTTAGGTAACACAATTTTGTTTTATTTTTTAGAGTAGTTGCACTACAATTATTTTTCAAAGCAATATATATATTCTCTTTGTAGTTGGCGTAATTTAAAGATTTCATATATTTTTTTGAATTATATATATCCCTTGATTGAGTTTGGTAACGCAATTTCGTGATATAATAATAATTTTGTTAATAAGGTATATATATATATATATATATATATATACCGTAATATACCTGTAATATATATATATAGTATATATATATATATATATATTCTCTCTTTGTAATTGGCGCAGTATTAAAAGATTTCACATTATTTTTTTTTAATAGATACCACTTGTTATTTAGGTTTTTTCGAGATAGATATCACTTGGATGAATAAAGTAACAATTTTGTAATTTAATAATTTTGTGAGACAATTGTTGTCAGACATTTTGTGAGACAATTTTTGTGAGACAATTTTGTGAGATAAAATTAATGATACTACCACTTGGTTTTTTTCCGAGGTAACAACCACGCGTGTACTTGGCGCCCTTTTTTTACCTTTTTTGAAAAAGGTAATTTGTACTGATTGCAGTTACATTATCCAGTGAGAAATACCTCATCAAACGATATCAAATTGACGTCAAATAGATGAAATTTTCATCTATTTGACGTCAATTTGATATCGTTTTGATGAGGTATTTCTCACTGGGAATGAGTGAAAAATTGTGATAGTAATACATATATATTTATAAAATTATTTTTGAATAATTTATTTTTTACAAAGCAAAAAAAGAACAGATTTATATAATTCTTTAAGTAAATTTTTATGCATCTATCTAACACACACATATATATATATATATATATATATATATATATATATAAAAGAATTATATAGATCTGTTTCCTTTGTTTGCTTGTAAAAAATAAATTATTCAAAAAGAATTTTATAAATATATATGTATTACTATCACAATTTTTCACTCATTAATGTAACTGCAATAAAGCATACTTTATTGTATGATATGTGTGTGTTAGGCCCAACGCGCAATAAAAAAAATTAGAAATAGAAATAAATATTAAATAACAGAAAATCTCTCTTTTCTGTGATATAAATATATTTAATTTAAAAATCTATCTTTCAATGTCTTTTTCTATATTGTGTGTTGGATTCTCTTTGTTGTTGGCTTGCTGTTGACTGAGTCTACCGTCATTTGTTTATTGCGTGAGGAAATTGGCGGTAAATGTACGTCAGTCAGCTGTGTCAATCAGAGGTGCATTAAATTGTGGTGTCTGATTAAATGTCCACTCTCATGACAAGTGTAGTGTTACATTGAGTGATCTACTAGTTAAGTGCAAGTGAAAGGAAGTGATAAGGAAAGGAGAGAACCAATTTTAGGGATTGTAATCTGTATAAACAGTATATACAGGTTACACAGGTTTTCAATCCCTCGTGAGCTTTTTTTTTTTGGTCTACCGCTTTGGTCTTGATTTTGTTTCAGATTTTGCTGTAATTTAGAGTGAAGATTTTTCAAGAAAATATATTATGACTTCGAAAGAATACTCATTGGTGTGCAGCACCAAACTGCATGTTGGCAGTAAATTAGAGAAGCGACATTATTTCCGTTTTCCAAAAGAGCATCAAAGGTATACATATATTACTTAATATTTATATTATATTATAATACATAAATATTTTAAAATTGTATAAATAATACCTAATATGTTAGATTTTTGATTACATATATATATTTTTTTTGTCATAACTGGCATTATATATTGAAAAAGAGAACAAGTTTAGCTTCAAAGTCATGTAACTCGGGCAAAAAAAATTGTAGAAAAATTTTAAAAAAGCAATTTGTACGTAAAAGATTGTAGTTTATGGAAATTTAGTTGTATTTGTCGAGAGAATTTATCCTGTCACGGCATAGAACGTTAAAATACGTAAATTTAAGGGAAAAAACGATATGCCCTTTTTTAGAACACAGCACTGAGAAGATTAAGAGATTTTTAAAAACTATCAATAGTACGTTTAAGTAGAAACTTCAAGTTTTGAAATGCTTTTTTGAGCACCTCTGTATGATGATTTTTCACGGAGTTACAACGATTTGAAGATAGCCCATTTCTTTCTTTGTAAAACGCGTTTCCTATTTTTTTTAGAGTAGTATATATTATGTGCAATGCACTGCTTTCAATTAAATGTTGAAACTATTAATAAATGTCTGAATGTAGATATGTAATCCAACATTTATTAATATTGAATTATAAATATTAATTATTTTATAGTTATTTATATTATTTTATTATTAATTTTTTAGTATTTAATTAATTATTTACTATTAACAATTAATTATTTTTAATTACTTATTAATTGTTTATTTATATAATATATTAATATATTTAATATTATATAGATGGTTGGCATGGGTACAAGCATGTGGAAGGCAAGATCTTATACCTTTAGGACCAGAATATGCCTATCGAAATTGTCGTCTGTGTCACCATCATTTTGAAGAAAAATGGTATACAATTAAAGCAAGAGCACGACTTCATCCAAATGCCATTCCAACGAAATTTTTTATGTCAGATTTGAATAATAGGTAGGCTTTCATCTTGTTATTATTACTGTAATAATTTAAATAACTATATGTATAAAATGTGTGTGTTTGATGTTTATATATAATACAAATATAATGTTTCTAATATACTGAATATGAATATATAAATAAAATATAAGAAAAAAAATTGATGATAATAATTCTTTTTACAGTAATGAAGTTTCCAATTTAATATCTGAAGAAAAAGATGCAGAAATCAACAAGAGGAAATAAATAGGTATATTTAATGTGAATTTTTTTATCTATATTTTATTTTAATAATAATATAGCATATCTCTATTATATAAAATCTGTTCGCATTTTTCTTTCAATAACAATATATATACAAATATAAATTTGCTTGCATATTACGTGTATAGATGATAAAATAATTTTGCTTTTATTAAACATAAAATTAATAGTAATTAAGATTTTATCTGTTATCATTGTATATTTTTCAGAGCTCTACAGCCAAGAGAATCAGAAACTGAAGTAATGCAAACAGAAACTGATTGTGAGCTGATAGAAGGAGATGAAACTGTGCCATTGCATGCTGACATAGAACCTCAAATTGAACCGTAAGTTTTTATACATAAATTATTAAAGTCAATTATATACAAACATATACATATATATACAATACATACATATATACATACATACATGCATACATACATACATTCATATATATATATATATATATATATATATATATATATATATACACATAAATGTACATACATATACATATATACATATTTCTCTCTTTTAATCTCTTTCTTTCTCTGTTCTTCTTTGTGCTTTTTCATTTTCTAATAAATTTGAATATTTTGTAGAAGTACATCCAGCGGTATCCAGCATTCAACTGCAATGTCAACTCAGGATAAACTGCAGGCAGAAAATAAAAAATTAAAAGCAAAGGTGAAAACATTGCAGCAGTTAGTTAGAAGATTGAAGAAAAGAGAAGAAACAATAAGAGAAGAATTGCATTAGCTGAAGAAGAAGGTAATGATCTTGAGAAACTTAGAAAATTAGGAAATAAGTATTTGCATGGTAATTTTAAGAAATTATTATCCGCGCAGATTGATGCACAGATTAAGAGCAAGCGTGGTATGAGATATGATCCGGAATTTAAGAAATTTGCATTATCTTTATTTTTTTTAAGTCCGCGAAATTACAGAGAATTAAAGACGTCAATTGCATTGCCTTCTGTGCGTTCCCTGCAACGATTTACTCAGACATGGGAGATTGAACCAGGTGTAAATTCAAAAATTTTTGAACTATTACGCATAAAATTACAATCACTACCACCTTTAGAGAGACATTGCATTTTATCTGCAGATGAGATGAGCTTAAAAAGTCATTTATTTTATAATGTTTCCAAAGACGAAATTATTGGTTTTCAAAACACTGGTTATGAAAAATCTCCCATACCTGCAAAAAGTGCTTTAGTCATTATGGCACGAAGCATTGCTGGCAAATGGAAAATTCCTGTTTTTTATTGTTTTATTGAAACCGCATGCCCAAGTAAAATTTTAAAAGAGATTATTTTTGAAATAATAATAAAATTAAAAAGTAATGGCGCAAATGTACATGCTTTAGTAACAGATATGGGGTCTAATTTCATACAGTTTTCGCGCGAATTAGGAATTTCAACAACAAACTCTACTTTTGTTGTTGACGAAGAAAGAATATTATATATTTTTGATGTTTGTCATTTAGCTAAAGCAACGCGCAATAATTTAATGAAATATATTTTCGAGTTTTGTTCAAAAGTTGCTTCGTGGGCGCATATCGTTCAATTTTATGAAAAAGATAGCAAACAGTGGATAAGAGCTGCTCATAAATTATCGAAATGTCATATTGAACCAAATGGATTCCAAAAAATGAAAGTCAAATTTGCTGTGCAAGTATTTAGCAATCATGTAGCTGCGGGCATGTGTACCCAAATGTCATCTGGTTTTCTTCCATCTGAAGCAATTGGAACTATTGAGTTAATAGATCGTTTCGATAAGTTATTTGATATTTTAAATTCTTCTGCGATTGTTAGTCCGAAAGAATACGGAAGCGCTTACACTGGAAGTGAAAAACAAAAACAATTTTTAGAGGATATGCTTGAATTTATAAAAGCAATTGTAGTAATTGATAAAAATGGTTCGCCTGTTAAATCAGTAAAATGCTTTCAATGCTGGCAGATCACAATCAATAGTATAATGCAATTGTGGGATACATTAAAATGTCACAACTTTTCGCAACTTTTTACCCGCAGATTAAATCAAGATTGCGTAGAAAATTTTTTTGGTTCAGTTAGACAACAAGGTGGTAATTGCTTAAATCCAACACCTATACAATTTGTGCGCGCTTTCAAAAAACTTTTTAGCATAAAATTTATGAAACATACTGATGATACAACAAATTGTGCTCCAGATAATGATGAAATGTTAAATGAAATTGGAGCAGTTACAGAATCTATAGTATCAGAATTTACTCCATCTACGCCATGCAAAATTTTAAATATACCGAACCATGATTATTATACACTAGATCTGCCAGAAGAGAATGCATTTAAATATGTGTGTGGATTTTTAGTCAAAAAATGTTTAGAAATACATCTTTGCGATACATGTGCAATGTATTTAAAAGAAAATAAGACTGTTTTAGATGATACAACAATATATTGTTCTTTTCGAGCATATCAAAGTCAAGAAGATAATCAATATGGGAAATTGACTGTACCAAGTAATAGTTTTTGTGATTATGTACGTCAATTAGAAAAAATATTCGTAGAAAATTTTGAGAGTAATTGTTTCCAAAAAAATGTTGGCAGTTATTTGCTTGAGCTAACACAGAAAGTAATTTTTAAACCTCCATGTTCTGACTTTCCCATTTTATTTCTCATTAAATTGTTTTTGCGCATGCGAATTTATTTTACATTATCACAACATAATAAATCAAGCAAAAGTATAAGCAATAAAGTAAAGAAAAAAAATAGAAAACTTTTAAATATTTTACATCTCTAATTGTATTTTTATATACATATATAAGTGTGTCCTTTTCATTTCATCTATCACAGTCTTGTTTTATATAATATGCGTGCAATGTATTAATATGTTTTTTTCTTTGAATTGCAACAGTTTTATTAATAATGTAATTAAATTATTATATAATCAATTGCATGTTTTTTCACAGTGTGTTTTTGTTATGTTCTAATTGCATGTATAATTGATATACATATAGTTTGAACATTTTTTAATATTAATGTTTTTGTAATTTTTTTCTCTTTTTTTCTCTCTTTCCAATTTGTATTGAGGTGGATCAAGTAGCTGAGATACGAAAAGGAAAGAGAGTTAAAGAAAGAGAAAAAACGTTTTAATGTATAAGGTGCTGTATGCGTATATACATATGTGTTTAAGTACATTTTAAGGCGTTATTTTTTTAGCATGTAACTAAATAAGTATATATATATGTAAGGTGTGTTATGTAAGATGGGAGGTTTTAGTGGGTAGGGCCAGTTTCGGTGACGACGGGCTGGAGGAGTCCCACACTACCCCGGGCTTTCGCGGCGTCCCGGGATGTGCCTAAATGCATTTTCTCCTCCCTCCTTTAAAAAAGATTTTAAATAACGATATATTTATTGTTTGCCAAAACTAAAAATCGATTATTTATATATATAATGTATATGTTTAAGAAATTCTTTTCATTATAATATTAAAAAATGTTTATTAAAAATTGTTGTAATTTTGCATATATTAATTGTATTGTATAAAAGATCTTTTCTCTTTTCTCTCCTGTGTAAAATTTAATATTTAATATTTAATATTTAATATTATATTTAATATTTGTCCTATTATGCGCAGGCCCTAATATTAATAAGTACAAAATATAAAATTGGAAAAGAATAAACTTAAATTTTTTTATTCCAAAAACCAAAAAGCTTTAACGTGATAAATATATGTTTATTTTTTAATATACATTATTTTTAAGAATTTTTCTGAGAAAATTAGCCTTAGGTTCCTGAAATTATTGATACAGCCTGATACAGAGGGCGCTACTGTCACTTGCCCTAAGTCGCGCATGACCGTGGTCAGCTTGGCTTCACCAACATCAAAGGTGCCGACACAGAGTTGCGCTACTGTATAGTGCGTGTCAGGTCAGGTCAGGATGTAACCGTGTAACCCTGAGTCAGGTCAGGATGTAACCGGACACGGCTAAGTGACGGCTCAGATTCGCGAATTATATGAATCTACTGCCCGGTCGCCACTCGGTTTAACAAAAAATCTACCGAGAAGGTTTAGCTTTTATATCTCGTTAATGTTAGATTTCGATATTAACCATCTTTTCTGTTTCAGGTTCCTGCCTTCGATGGATCGTCGCTGGACAACGACAGATTACCAACAATGTGACTCTGGATCGCCGCTGGACAACGCTGGATCGTCAATTGAATCGCCGCTGCTGGACTTCCCCGGATCCTCGCCTTACCGCATACCGGATTGCCGCTGTGCAAGACTGGAACGTCAATTGGATCGCCGCTGGACAACGAATGGATCGTCAACGCCGGATTTGGTTCGCCGCTGGACAACGCGTCGTCAACATCAAAGGATCAGGTAAGTATCTGGTAAGTATTCACTAACTCTCGACACTTTTGGTAAATGTGCAGAATAGTGGCCTCCTCACCGATTTCGTTGAATTTAGGCTTAATCGACGCGTTTTTGCGTGAAACGAAAGAATCTGGCAGAAAAAAGGGCTTAACTTCCAAATAGCCCCTACCTCCGAATTTGATGAAATTTTCAGCAAATGTTGACCATTAGAGGACACGTTCGTACCATAAAGGATTTTGTACGGAAACAAATAGGAACGGAGAAATTGGCGTCAAAAATTCAAAATTTTTATTCTAATTTATTGACAATCTAGTGGTTAAATTTTGATGAAACTTGTGGAAATAGTACATGTATGAAGAAAGGAAAGTCTTTTAAAGCAGCGAATGGAAATTTTAAAGCAGTGAAAAGCCCACGCATGTACTTTGAAGGCACACTATGTGTCTAGTTTAACAATAGTGGAGCCCCCCGCAGGGGGGCGGAACCTACTGCCTCCACGCATACACTTTTCACGCGAGACGAGTTGTCACATGGGTTTACAACTTTCCACGCGTGGAAAGTCCATGCATGTACTTTGAAGGCACACTACCCAGGTAGCAAAAGTAGGAAGTTAGTCACTACATGTTGAGGACAGCTATTTAACTACCGTAGGACTGTACACGCTATTGCACGCGTGCACATATCCGTAGCATGCAAGATTTCATTATAAAATCGTGCTACTGCTGTGGATCAGAGATGCCAATGGTGCTGTTTTGCCCGCAGCCTGCGCGCCCGGTGGGGGACACGCACACAGCTGACGGAGCCGTGTACGTGTGCGCTGGGCGCTCGGCGGCGGCTCGGTCTGCTTCGGGCGGGTAGAAGAGTGCAGACATACACTCGGATGTCTCGTTCTTCCGCGAGTCGTAGCGTAGCCATAGCCGGTTCATCGAAAGTCGTATGCGTTAGCGCGTCGGCTGACTTGGCTCGTCTATTATGTCTCGCGTATCCCTTCTGATGTTGATTTATGAATAAAACTAGCTGGTTACCCGGGCTTCGCCCCGGAGGACATATCTAATAAGACACACAAATACTCTCTCTCTCTCTCTCTCCCTCTCTCTCCCTCTCTCTCCCTCTCTCTCCCTCCCTCTCCCTCCCTCTCCCTCCCTCTCCCTCCCTCTCCCTCCCTCTCCCTCCCTCTCTCTCCTTCTCCCTCCCTCCTCCCTCCCTCTCCCTCCCTCTCCCTCCCTCACCCTCCTTCTCTCTAAAGTTCAATTCCGTCGTATACAATTCTTTGAGATTCACTCAATTATTTCCTAAAAAATTGGAAAAATTTCGTAACCGATTTCCAAAAAGATACCGGTTCCCAAAAATATCGGTAACGAAAAACTATACAGTTTATAGCACTCCCCTTGAAATTCTACCCCTGTTTTATATACAATTCTTTAAAATTTGATCAATTATTTCCCGAAAAATTCGAAAAACTTTTGATACCGGTTTCCAAAAAGATCGGTAACGAAAAATTATTCACTTTATGGCACTCCCCGGGAATTTCCCGAAAAATTCGAAAAACTTCTGATACCAGTTTCCAAAAAGATTGGTAACGAAAAATTATAGTCCTGGGTATAGTCCCTGAGAAGGTGGTGGTCTCTTCCGTCAAGAGGAAATGTAAAAATTGTTTTCTTTAATATTAAAGAAAACAATTGTTTACATTTCCTACGAATGCAGATAGAACAGAGAGAGAGAGAGAGAAAGAAAGAGAGAGAGAGAGAGAGAGAGAGAGAGAGAGAGAGAGAGAGAGAGAGAGAGAGAGAGAGAGAGAGAGAGAGAGAGAGAGAGAGAGAGAGAGAGAGAGAGAGAGAGAGAGAGAGAGAGAGAGAGAGAGAGAGAGACAGAATAGGTATAAAGGATAGACATAAAATAGATATAAAAGGATAGACAAGAATATAAAGAACAGGACATAGAAATAGAAAAGATATTAAGAGAATTAGTTTTAAGGTCACTTTACACGATTTATAATTCACGACAGTTTGTGACAAAATTGCATATATAAAAAAACATTAAAAAAATTAGAGGTACATATAAAAAATATATACATATACAGACATATGTATACATACATACATTAATTATGTATCTTCAAATGTTCTTTAGATTACAAAATACAAAACACAACAAATAGAATTATATAATTCTTCTGTCGTGAATTATAGATTGTCTAAAGTGACCTTTACACTAGAAATACCAAATAATTTTCTACCGTTTCAATTTTTAAAAGTAATGTTACATTAATCATGTTAAAGACCGAATAAATCGAATAATTTTTTTTATTACTATATAAATTTTCTACTTTTACAATAAAAAATAGAAACGGTCAAAAATAGCTTTTGGTATTTCTAGTGTTAAATCGGAAAAAAGTGCACATGTTTTACTTAATATAATACTGAAAATGATAACATATTTATAGTAAAAATATTACCGAAATTATGTAAACTATTACAACTACAGCCAATTTTTTAAATTAACCAAAGAAATATGTTATAATAAAATCAAAATAGATATAAATAATGTTATTACAAAAAGAACAGATATAAAACTTAATTTATAAACCACGGATTACATACACATATATGCATATATGTATATAATAAAAAAATAATATATATCTTTCTTCCACATTTTTTACACAGTGGACATTTAAAATGGGAAAAGTTTTTCGATTTTGCCAAGGGAAACATTCTATTTAAGGAATGTCGTATTTAAAAGTACAACTTTTTTTGTGAGCAAAATTATGTACAGCTATTTAAAAAAACAACGTTTAAAGGACTGTCATTCAAAAGCCCTTTTTATCTTGAAAAACTAACGTAAAATACATACATTACGTCCGTACATTCAACGTAAGTTGAATACCTCGTCAAATAATAATTTATTTTGCTCCTTATTAATGACTATTTTTAACATTTTGTAAAATATATTGTAATAAATTTAATATTTATATTGCAATACATTAAATTTTTTTGCAAAAACCTTGCAATTATAAAATAATGTACTTTCTTTTTTCTTGAAATACACATTTATAAATTTTTCTACATTTATTCACATAGTAAAGCAATTTTAAAGATAACTTTACATTTTATTTTATTCATTATTATTATTTTTATAAAGAAAAAGAGTACCATTGGATCTAATATGCACTTGATCGGATTTTGGATATGTATATATCTGCATGTGCGCATTGATATCTTGAATCCACTGTTATTCAGTCCACTTTAATTGACGGAATCCATTCTTCTGCATAATCCAGTAATGATTAAACGTTGGAATCCATACTTTTTCATAATGATGAGAAGGAAGACTAAATTTTCTTCAAAATACATTTTCTTGAAATGCATTTATGCTCTGAAAAGAGCATAGATGAAGAGTTTTCTTGAAATGCATCTATGCTCTGAAAAGAGCATAGATGAAGAGTTTTCTTGAAATGCATCTATGCTCTGAAAAGAGCATAGATGAAGAGTTTTCTTGAAATGCATCTATGCTCTGAAAAGAGCATAGATGAAGAGTACAGATGAAGAGTGCACGTGAACAGCACAAATCGTTTTCTTCTTCTTTTTCAATCCTGTCACTCCGGAGTAAGGCGGAATAAACCGTACAAATAATTAAACCACAACTCGCGAGCCAGTCAATGGAGTTGTTATCTTGAAACAAACTGGCTTGTCTAGGTTTTATTTTGGAGCTTTTCCTCCTAGACCACTTGCTAGGCTCGTGAGACTCAGCTTCCCATCCTTTCAATCTTGCAAGCAAAACGCCTCTTTCGCCGAATCTACCATTCCGTACAAAATCTGTCTTCATCACCATTGATGACTTTACCCGTAGCCCTGGGTAAGGCGACTGTGTTATTTCCCACAGTACTAAGACTCCAGCAGAACTTATTCACTTCATAAAATGTCTTCTTGTTGTTATCCTTCATTTTTGTAAAGCTTGATGTTTACTGATTTATGATTGCTCCTTCAGTATTTTTCAGCAGTAGGACTCCGGTAGAACTTAATCACTGTGTAAAACGTCGTCTTCTTGTTATTCTTCATGTTTGTAAAGCATGAGTTTACTCATTGATGGTTGCTTCTTGCTTTCTTCGGTATTTTAATGTTTCTTAACATCAAATTAAATTGTTGATGAAGAATATTTTCTTGCGGACGACATTAATGCCGGCGGCACTCGTTGTTTTTATAAAAATGTATTATTAACTTTAAAATTGCATTCGGTAAAAATAGTCTTTGAAAAATATAAGAAAAAATGTTTTTTGGGGTTTTATATCGTCTTACAATTGCAATGAAATTTGCAACAAAAATTTTAATTCAACACAAAACGTGCATTTTTTATATATTTTGGGTAATAACAAAGAATATTGAAAAAATAGTCATTGATAAGGAGCAAAACAATTTCTAATTTAACGAGGTATTTGACGAGAACTCAACGTAATTAAAAGTAAATTAAAAATGTTATTTTTGATATATTAAAAAACTGTTTTAAATTAAAACTTTTCTCTTCATATAAAATGTCTTGTAACGGCCTGACTTCAATATCGAACGCGGACTGGTTTGCCGGATCGGGAGTTCGATGAAAGGCCCAGAGACAATAATCAGTTTGTACTACACACGGGTTATTTATTTTATTTGACTCGGGATTCGGTATTACACACACAATGTATATCGCAACGCGGTATATGACAACGGCCGGGAGTGCATGTGCACTCGGCGTTCGATTCGGGATTCGGTACGACGCACAGTATAACGCAACGCGGTATGTTGCAACGCTCGGCAGTGCATGTGCACTCGGTACGCTCGGGAATAAGACGGGACGCGGCTTTACAGATTATAACGAAACGCGGTATATTACAACGGTCGGGGTGCATATGCAAGGACGGGACGCGGCTTTACAAAGTGTAGCGGAACGCGGTATATTACAACGGTCGGGGTGCATATGCAAGAACGGGACGCGGCTTTACAAAGTGTAGCGGAACGCGGTATATTACAACGGCCGGGTGTGCATGTGCACTCGGCGCTACGCGAAATACGACGGGACGCGGTCTTACAGCAAATGATGGGCCGCGGTATTACGACGCTCGGCAGTGCATGTGCACTCGGTGCTACGCGAAGTAATCCGGAGCGCGATAGGAGTGCGGGGTCCCAGGGTCACGGCAGCGAGAACCCTCGCTACGAGGCTGAGCACGCTCGACCTCGTCGGGCCGTGGCCGTCGGGCGTAAGTGGGCGGGAGTTCGGGGACACTTGAGAACTCTCATTCGAGGCCCACACTCTGGACTTCGTTTGGCGTGTCGCCCTAGGAGCTGGCGGGTAGGCTTCGTCAGGAACAGCGGGATGCCGTGGTGTAGACGAAGTGCCGTCTTGCCGCGCGTGCCGGCTTATATACCGCGCGGCGCGGCGCGTTCGGCAGGAGGGAGGCCGATCGTCAGGCGTGTCGCGTGGTGGTGGGAGCGGCGCGATCCCGCGCGTTCGTCTTCGGCGGAGATCGGCTCCCGTCGGCGCTCGTCGGCGCCGTGCGAGAAGGCACCGGTGCGGCGGGTTTCCTGCGCACACGGTGCGTTTCGGAGATTTAAAAAATGTGGGCGCACCGCGCCCTGTCCTCGCCCGACGGAGGATCGGTCGGGCGGCATCCGGCGGGTGGTGGCCGGGAGCGATGCCTTAGCGTAAGGGGCGCATCGTTACAGTCTTTTTTAAATTGCTTTACATTATTTTATTCACACATTCACAAAATTCTAAGTAAGATATACACAACATCTTGGCAAAATTAAAACATTCCGTATTTTGTTTTAATAATATTCTGCTTTTATTATTTTGTTGCTTCCTCATAGAGGAAGCTTTGTTTTCGTCAATTTCGTATATAAACCTTTGATTGCGTATAAAGTTGGGTCTAGTCAACCAAATTTAAAAGAATTATATATGAAATAGGGGTTGAAGAAACCAAAGAAAAGATTGTTTTTTGAGTTTTTGATGTTAATATGTTCAGAGTGTTCTAAAATGTCGAAATATCGCATTAAAATCGCATGTCCGTATGTGTGTGTGTGTGTGTGTGTGTGCGTGTGTGTGTGTGTGTGTGTGTGTGCGGACTTAATGTCCGTGGTTGCTTTAACTTCCGCAAATATTGAGATATCGGGCTGGTTTTTTTTAATCGATAGAGTATCATTCAAGGAAGGTTGGTATTGAATTTGGCGATGATCGGTAAAGGGGTTTTTTTTTTAAATTTTGAATTTTTTTAAAAATGTCCGTGGTTGCTCTAACTTTTGCAAATATTGAGTTATCGGGCTTAATTTTTTTTTAATCGATAGAGTATCATTTAAGGAAGGTTGGTATTGAATTTGGCGATGATCGGTAAAGGGGTTCTTTTTAAAAAAATTTTTGAATTTTTTTAGAAATGCCCGTGGTTGCTCTAACTTTTATAAATTTTAAAATATTGCGCTATTTCTAATTTTATTATATTTTTCAGTCTTTTCTACCCCTATTTTATATATAATTCTTTAAAAAAAATTCTTTAAAAAAATTTTTGAATTTTTTTAGAAATGTCCGTGGTTGCTCTAATTTCCGCAAATATTGAGATATCGGGTTGAATTTTTTTTTAATCGATAGAGTATCATTTAAGAAAGGTTCGTATTTCAATTTGGCGATAATCGGTAAAGGGGTTTTTTTCTAAATATTGGGCTATTTCTAATTTTATTATATTCTTCAGTCTTTTCTACCCCTATTTTATATATAATACTTTAAGATTTGGTTGATTATCGGTATATCTAATAATCGGTAAAAGAGTTCTTTCTTTATAAAATTTTTTTTTTTTTGAGAATTGGTGAAGGGATTACCGATTTCTGCTTAAAAAATGTATAAGACGTACATGTAATTTTATATAGAGTATCATTAAAATAAAGTTGTTTTGAATTTTACGAGGGTCGGTGAAAGGGTTATCGATTTTTGCTTAAAAAATGTGTAAGTTATTTGATGGATAGAATATTATTTAAGGAAGGTATTGAATTTGGCGATGATCAGTGAAGGAGTTACCGATTTCTGCTCAAAAAGTTACATGTATAAGTTGTATATGTAATTTTATATAGAGTATCATTAAAAGAAGGTTGGTATTGAATTTGGCGATAATCGGTAAAAAGATTCTTTCTTTATAAAATTTTGAATTTTTTTAGAAATGCCCCTGGTTGTTCTTATTTTTGTAAATTTTGAAATATTGGACTATTTCTAATTTTATTATATTTTTTAGTCTTTTTTATCCTTATTTCATATATAATTCTTTAAGATTTGGTTGATCGGTTCTTGAGTTAAAGGCATTTAAAATGTTGAAAAATTCAATATAAAGAAAGAACCTTTTTACCGATTATCGCCAAATTCAATACCAATCTTTTTTTAATGATACTCTATATAAAATTAACGATTATGTATATTAAGCAAAAATCGGTAACTCCTTCACCGATCCTCACCAAATTCAATACTTTTCTTAAATGATACTTTATCCATCAAATAACTTACACATTTTTTAAGCAGAAATCGTTACACATTTTTTAAGCAAAAATCGGTAACCCATTTACCTCGCAAAATTCAAAACCTTTTTTTAATAATACTCTATATAAAATTACATGTACCTCTTATACACTTTTCAAGCAGAAATCGGTAATCCCTTCACCGATCCTCGCCAAATTAAATAACAATCTTCCTTAATGATACTCTATCCATTAAATAACTTAGGGTAGATTGAGGCGAATCGGATTAATATAAGTTTTAAGACAATTTTCGTTAGTGTTTTATTTTAAACGAGCTATTTTATCGTGCTAATTAGTAATCCGATTTGCCTCGGTCTACCCTATTCATTTTTTAGGCAGAAATCGGTAACCCTTTCACTAATCTTCGCCAAATTCAAAACTACCTCCCTTTAATGATACCTTATATATAAGATTACGTGTATGATTTGTACACTTTTTAGGCAAAAATTGGTAACCCCTTCACCGATCATTGCCAAATTCAACACCAATTTATCTTTAATGATACTCTATCCATAAAAAAAGTGTGCAAGTAGAAACTTGCACATTGCTTCCTCATAGTTTTTAAGTGTGCAAGTAGAAACTTGCACATTGCTTCCTCATAGTTTTTAAGTGTGAAAGTAGAAACTTGCACATTGCTTCCTCATAGTTTTTAAATGTGCAAGTAGAAACTTGTACATTGCTTCCTCATAGTATTTAAGTGTGCAAGTGGAAACTTGTACATTGCTTTCTCATAGTTTTTAAGTGTGCAAGTAGAAACTTGTTTAAGTGAGCAAGTAGAAACTTGTACATTGCTTCCTCTATGAGAAAGCCAAATTAATAAATATCTACTAATAATTATGCATAAAAAAACAGGCTTCCTCATAGAGGAAGCAATGTGTCAATGTCTTACAAAATTGAGTTTTGTAAGATTTTCTTTCTCTTCTAAAGTAAAATCGGAATGCAGCGTAAACCATTCTTCTTTTAACCTGTTTTCATCGAAACCACTTAACTTTCTTGCAATAAAAATAACATCGTTAAAGGATGTTTCTCTGTTAATAGTATCAAATAAAGCTATGTGTGGTTGGAAAACTTCTAATTTATACAAAAATACGTTATTAACAGGTAACCTCTTTCTAATTTCCTCGGCAGCAGTGATGTAAAACTGCAAACAATTTTGTCTAAGATATTCTTCGCATTTTGTTCCCAAAGTTATATTATCAAGATGGTTCTCTTTTTCATGAAATGATATATTTGTATAAAGCACATCTTTTAATAATTCTGGCCTTAAAAAGTTTTGAGAGATTTGCACGAGGAAAGTAACGGATCTAGATTGTAGTAAATGAATTCTTGTTTCATGAGCTTGGAAAAAGGCATTAAATGAATTTAAAAAATTTAAAACATATTTCAGAAATAGGAAGTACGCTTTTGTATCTACATTTTGCATCAAAGACAATAAATATTCCCCAGACCCCTTTGCTTTTTCAACCACGACCATTTCAGTAAGGAAATTTCTTAGTGTATCCCACGACTCAAGAACTCTGTCAATACATGAATAACGCGAAAGCCAGCGAGTTTCGCATAACTTCAAAATTTTGTGATTTGTATCTTGAAAACATTCGCAAAATTCATTGAAAATAGCTGAACGCTTTGGACTACTGTTAACTTGCAATTTTTCTCAGAAATACTTTGCAGATATCAGGCATTTTAGAGCACGCAGCGTGCGCAGCTAATGCAGAACAATGGCAAGGACATGAAAATGTTAATAATTTTTTGCATTTTGATTCAAGTTTTGTTTTGAAAGATAAATATTTTCCTGTCATGACAGACGCATTGTCGCATGACAGAGCAATAATATTTAAAAATGGAATCTGAAGTTTATGCATTTCAGTTTGAAATGCATTGAATAACTTTTCTGCACTACAATCTTTTGCATCAATATCAATTAACTTTACTAATTGTGACCGAATATCTAAAGTTTCGCGATCAACATATCGAACAAGAAACTTCATCCATTTTTCATTTGTTATGTCAGATGTTTCGTCAATAAAAATAGAAAATTTACTATTTTGTATATGTTTTACTACACGTTCTGTCTCAACCGGACACAAAACATTCGAAATAATTTTTGTGCATTTCGTTTGACCTAAATGCAAGTTTTTCAAGACTTTAGGTTTATCTCCTATGTTTTGGCAAAGCTTGACAAGTCCTTTTGCAGCTTGAAACGGAAGATTATTTTCAGCAATGTATGCGGTTACTCGGATCTCCGCTGATTTTACTTCCTCATCAAACGTCAAAAGCGGATTATCAATTTGCGTATTTAAATCTGGGTTCGATTTGTTTGTTTCTATATGACTTTTTTCAGATTTTTTTCTGTGCATTGCGGATTCTGCGTGTAGATATATTTGTGATAGACCACCAGTCGAAATAAAAATTGATCTATCACAAATCAAGCAAAAAAATACATTTGCGTTGTTTGGTACTTCGCGTAACCAGAATTTAAATTCGTCTATGTCGAGCCATTGTGGCCTAAATGTTCTTGTTTTTTTATCTTGTAAGTTTTTATTACCAGTACACGAAACATTTTCTTTCATATTATTTTTATGACACGCAGAATCCGCATGCCTGGAAACGTGTGATGAACACGAAAAGTTTTTATTGCATACGTTGCAATAAAAAAGGGTGTTATCAATTTCTTTATTAATTTATTACTAATAATAAACCGCAAATATAAAATAAAAACTGAAAGTCATCGTTTAATTTTACATTTTTATGATATTAAGTCAGCAAATGTATTCCAACAATATGTACAGATATTTATTAAAATAAATGGATTAAAAATATATAATCGTATATGGTAAAGAGAAAATATAAATTACGCAGTGTACTGATGATGTACAGTAATATATTTTTATTTAAAAAAATGTAAGAATTGCAAACAGAAGTCATCTTTCTAATTTAATAACAAGATTTTTTTAGAAGAAAGCGTACATATTGGCCAAGAGTGGATTTCTATTATTTACGCTTTTTCTGTTTTTTATTTCTTTACTTAATTTATATAGGTTATTTTCAGAATAAAGATAATATAATTTCATTAGACATCATTTATGTAATTAATCAATTTTACTAACATTTTTTGTTAGTAAAATTTATTAATTACATAAATGATTTTTTCATTATTTTTAAATAATTAAGAGACACAGTGTATCGCGCCTAGTGTGGGAAGGGATATTTTATTCATCTGCAATGTCATAATATATATTTTATTCATAAATCAACATCAGAAGGGATACGCGAGACATAATAGACGAGCCAAGTCAGCCGACGCGCTAACGCATACGACTTTCGATGAATCGGCTATGGCTACGCTACGACTCGCGGAAGAACGAGACATCCGAGTGTATGTCTGCACTCTTCTACCCGCCCGAAGCTGGCCGAGCCGCCGCCGAGCGCCCAGCGCACACGTACACGGCTCCGTCAGCTGTGTGCGTGTCCCCCACCAGGCGCGCAGGCAGCGGGCAAAACAGCACCATTGGCATCTCTGCTGTGGATTAGCGAAGCATCATTATTCTTACTATACGTTGATGGAATATATCCAACTATCAAAGGTCTCTACGCCTTTTTATCGTGTATATGGATCCCTACCATATAGTGTTTCATCATTATATCGCGCTATTGTTATTGATAATCGAAGCATCTTTTTAGCCTATACTCAATTCTATAACGTATACATTTCGCTTAAGTATCATCATTTGTTTTTCTTGTGTAAACAGTAAAGGACTCCATGTTGTCTCTTTGTTTCTATCTGAGTGAAAGGAAACAAAAACTTCTCATTCAGTAGCACCGTAGAAAGCGTCACGAACGGATAGGACGACTTTATTTCGATTAAAAATAAAATTTGAAAATGAATAGTACCAATAAACTTCCAAAACAAAGCCGGAAAAATTGGGATTTATTATCGAATAAACAAAAAAGAATTCGCCAACAAGCGCATTATGATGCGATTAAAAGTGCCGTCGAATGTACACCAAGTACATTTTAGTACATCTTCAAATCAATCAATTATCGAAAACTGTGCAGTTAGTGCATTAAGTAGTAAGTGTGATAACAAGACAATAAGTGCGAGTGACAATAATTTTCATGAAGAAACTGATGTTGACATTGGTGATATTGATAAAGATATCAATGTTTGTGTTGACCGAGACGACGATGATTCTTTTCACAGCAGTGATGACGATTATTATGATGATGACGACAATTATGATAGTGATAATTCAAATGGTGCATTCGTCAATACTCAAGATCAATTTACTACTGACTTACCCAGGATGTGTGTTAAAACCAAGATAACTCACCGATGGTGCTAATATTTATAATAATGTTCGTTGCGATGTGTGGCCGATACAATTCCGAATAATAAATATAACCGATAAACGCCCAATGATAGCAGGCCTTTATCAAGGAAAAAAACAACCTGGTGATTTCAAAGACTTTTTCGCTGATTTTAATAAGGAAATCATCGAATTAACAAATACAGGATTAATATTTAATGGACAAAATATTAAATTACAGTTAACCCTTTGCGGCACAGCGGGATAGAATCTATCCCACCTAGATTACCACCATTTTTTCCGTTTTTAAGCCAGTTTTTAATCGATTTTTTCGGGTTTTTTTGTAATTTCAATATCGTAACATGTCAGAGAATCTAAAATTACACGCAATTGGTGAATATTGTCACCGAATTTGTTGATATCAATAAACAAATGCTAAAAAATATCACTTTTTAAGCGAAAAATTTATTATTAGGAAAAGTATTTACCGAATTCATGTATAATATCATACATAGGGGTTTTCGGGGTCGCTGATCACGAATATGACCTCAGATTTTCAAAATTCAAAATGGCGGATCCAATATGGCGGACCGAATTCGTAAAAAGTTTCTTGATCAAGCTGAAATTTGTCACTCGGGGGTTTCCGGGGTCGCTAATCACGAATATGACCTCAGATTTTCAAAATTTAAAATGGCGGATCCAATATGGCGGACCGAATTCGTAAAAATTTTTACCATAACCACCATTATTTTATGACATTGATCCGCTATATTGGATCCGCCATTTTTAATTTTGAAAATCTGAGGTCATATTCGTGATCGGCGACCTTGAAAACCCCCGAATGACAAATTTCAGTTTGAGCAAGAAACTTTTTACGAATTCGGTCCGCCATATTGGATCCGCCATTTTTAATTTTGAAAATCTGAGGTCATATTCGTGATCGGCGACCCCGAAAACCCCCGAATAACAAATTTCAGTTTGAGCAAGAAACTTTTTACGAATTCGGTCCGCCATATTGGATCCGCCATTTTAAATTTTGAAAATCTGAGGTCATATTCGTGATCAGCGACCCCGAAAACCCTCGAGTGACAAATTTCAGCTTGAGCAAGAAACTTTTTACGAATTCGGTCCGCCATATTGGATCCGCCATTTTGAATTTTAAAAATCTGAGGTCATATTCGTGATCAGCGACCCCGAAAACCCCCGAGTAACAAATTTCAGCTGTTTTCCGTGTAAAGAAAAATGTATGCTTCAAAGGGTTAAATGCATTTATAGCCGACACTCCAGCAAAGCACCATTGTCTTAATATTAAAGGTCATGGTGGTTATTACAGCTGCCCAAAATGCAAAATTTGTGGAGAACGTCATAAGAACCACCGTACCCATGTGTACAAAGGAATAGGCTACGCTCTTAGGACCGATCAAGAATTCATTTATTTTCAGAATAATGCTGGGAATAATGACGACGGACATTATAATGGGATTTCGGCTCTCTACAATTTACCCATGGGATTAGTGAGTCAAGTAGTAATTGACTATATGCATGGAGTGTGTATTGGAGTCGTCAAGAAAACTTTAGTGGATGCGTGGATCGAAGGAAAACACAAGACAAGACCATTGAATGTAGAAACGAAAAACTGTATTTCCGAACGTTTGTTAACGATAGCTACCTAATGCCCAAAAGAATTTGCACGTCGTCCACGAGGTTTAAATGACTGTCATTGATTTAAAGCAACAGAATATCGTCAATTTTTATTGTATACATCACCGACCGTATTATTAGATTTATTTGGAAATGATACTAGGATGTTACATTTTTTAAAACTGCATTGTGCTATTCGCCTCTTAATCAAGCCAAAACCGAACGACAATGAAATTGATAAAGCACATAAATTATTAGAAGCATTTGTTTGCAATTGCATTGAATTTACGGACGAAATTATTTATCATGCAATGTACACTGTTTAATTCATCTCGCTGAAGATGTTCGTAGATTTGGCCCCCTGGATCATTTTTTATGCTTTCCATTTGAAAACAATATGACTTTTTTCCGGAAGATTATTAGGAGTCGAACGAAGGAATTAATTCAAATTTATACATGTCGAAAGATGAGTAGAGGGGATACGCACCATAGAAACGCTACGTACGTGTGCACTCGGTGGCCATCTTTCGACGGGACCGCGTCTCCCATCTCTGATTTTGCATCTCTGAATCGGATACGGAGTGAGTGTTTTCTATGAGTATTGTGTACGCAATAGAGAAAGAGCGATTATTCACTGGAATTTTCCTCAAACGGGAGGCGATCCTAATAGATCAGCTGGCGAGGGCCGCAAAGAGCCACGAGACAGAGAGCATTGGGCCCCTTTCTTTTTATGAAGCAAAGAATCGACACAGTGTGAAAGAGGAATCACTCGTCTCTTCGGAAGTGTAATTTGTACAACTGAGTGAGTTTATCCTGTCTACACGATATTTATATGTCCAAAAAAATATATAAATTATTATTTATAATAATCTGAAGGACAACCCAGAAAACACGATAGGCGCCAAGACGTCCTGTTGCCTACCATGTTTTGTACCAATACATTGTTGGCTTTCAGGCAGCGAAGCACTGTATTATGTTATGGAGCCTCAAGGTCCTCAAGGTTTTGAGGGATGGGAGAGGAGAGCAAAGAAGAGAGGAGGAGGGGGGAGAGAAAAGGGGGGAACAGAATAGTCCCACCGCGATGGTTGATGTTCCCCGGGTGGAAGACCAGCCCGAGGAAGAAGTGTGCGTCGTCGATGGCAAACAGTGCAATCTGGAGAAGTTTAAGTCCAATATCAATGCGGAGAATAGGTACAGTCAGAACAAGCGAATGGAGGGAGGGGAGGGGAGAGGGAGGAAGGGGGAGAGAGAAAAAAGGAGAGAATGGAGCGTGGCTTTTTGGAACGTGGCCGGGCTAGAGAACAAGGATAAGGAGTTCTGGACAGGGTTGAGGGGGTGGGATGTGATGGTGATCATGGAAACATGGTTGGATGACAGAGGGTGGAAAAGAGTGAAGGAGAGACTACCGGGAGGGTATGAATGGGGAATGTAAGCAGCGAGGAGAGAAAATAAGAAGGGAAGAGCGATGGGGGGAATGGTCATGGGTATAAAGGAGTTGGTGGAGAAGGGGGAAGGGATAATGGGGGCGGGAGAGGGGATTGTGACGGGAAGGGTGAGGGTGTGGGAGGAGAGATGGAGGATAGTGGGAGTCTACGCAGGAGAGGGCGTGGAGAAGGCGCTGAGGGGGCTGGAACGATGGGTGGAGGACAGGGAGACAGGAGTCAGAGTGTTGATAGGAGGGGACTTCAACGCGAGGACAGGGGAGGAAGGGGGAGAATTGGGAGGGGAGGAGGGGGAAGAAGGGAGTGGGGGGCAAGGAAAGAGACGGTCAAAGGACCGGACGGTAAATAGGGAGGGAAGGATGATGTTGGAGTTCCTGGGGGAAAGAGGGTGGTGCATCTTCAACGGGAACACAAGGGGGGACGAAGAGGGAGAGTTTACATATATCGGGGGAAGGGGATGCACAGTGATAGATTATGTAATTGGGGAGGGAGGGGTAAAGGATAAAGTGGAAAGGATGGAGATCGGGGACAGGGTGGACTCTGACCATCAACCGGTGGAGGTATGGTTAAAAGGGGAGTGGGTGGGATGGAAGGGGAACAAGGGAGGTGAAAAGAATTGGAGGAGTGTATGGAGTGAAGAAGGGAAAAATAGGTTCAGGCAGAAGCTGGGAGGGGTAGAGTTGGTGGAAAGGGGGCTGGAAGAGGAATGGAAGGAGATGGAGGGGAGGTTGAAGGGGGTAATGAAAGAGACGGAGGACGAGCTAAATAAGGAGGAAAAGAGGAAAATGGGCTGGTGGGATGAGGAGTGTTTAGAGAAAAAGAGGGAGGCAAGAAGAGAATTAAGGAAATGGAGAGAGGAGGGAGGGATGGAGGAGGAATATAAAAGGAGGAAGCAAGAGTTCAGAGAGATGTGTAAGAGGAAAAAGAAGGAGGAGAATAACAGATGGGAAAAAAAGGCGGCGGAAGTAAGCAGAGAAAGTGATGTATGGAAAATAGTTAACAAGGAGAGGAAAAAAAGGAGGAAAGTGACGGAAGGGATAGAGATGGCGGAGTGGAAAGAGCATTTTAAGAGGCTACTTGGGGGGTGAAAGGAAGGGTCGTCAAAGGAGGAGGAGAAAAGAGGCGGGAGGGAGAGGGAGGTGAAGAGAAAATAAGTAAGGAGGAAGTGAGAAGGGTCGTAAGGAAAATGAAGGAGGGAAAGGCGGCGGGGATAGACGGTATCCCGAGCGAGGTGTGGAAGCACGGAGGAGAAGAGTTGGAGGAGTGGGTGAGAGGGTTTTGCAACAAAGTCTGAAGGGGAGGAGGGTAGCCGGAGAGCTGGAAGGAGGGGGTGATTGTGCCCATAGTGAAGAAGGGGGAAGGAGAGAGGGTAGAAGAGTATAGGGGGATTACCCTGCTATCCACCTTATACAAGGTGTACGTGGCGGTGTTGACAGAAAGGCTGAGGGAGGAGGTGGAGCACAAGGGGATCATCCCGCCGAATCAAACGGGATTCAGGAAGGGGATGGGAACAGTAAACAACATCTATGTGCTTAACTATCTAGTGAATAGACAATTGGGAAGGAAGGGAGAAAAGGTGGTGGCGTTGTTTGTGGATTTAAAGGCGGCGTTTGACTCGGTGGATAGGGAGGTGTTGATTGAGGCGCTGAGGGAGAGGGGGGTTAGGGTGTGACCGAACATTTGATCTTGGATGTGTGTAGGACTTACTTGGATATAAGTAATTATGGTCGCCACTGTGTTTTAAGCGATTACACAGAACGCTAATATTCTCGGTCGCCTTGACGAGAAGCTTCCTTCCTTCCTTCCTTATATATTATCTTCAGGCTGCGTGGCTCGTTACGTTTTTAGGCACGATGTCATCTGACAAGGGCACGTACTCGCACTCGGTTCGCGTTTCGGATATTGGAATTATCGGATAGGAAATGTAAATGAATATTGAGATTTGTATTGATTTAACAATAACAAAAATAAAATATATATTTGCTTTGGCACAAAGTACACGAAATAAAGAGATAAGTGATCTCTGAAACTGGCTGTTAACCGGGCTCAATCCCGAATCTTAAACTCTACTCGCTTTGTAAATACGCTACGCGAAAAACTATCTTTCCTCTGAACGTATCGCAAGATATTTCTGAGTAATTCTACAGGGAACGACCGACGTTTGCTCTTCGACGATTTCCCAGGGAAAGACCTCGAGCGGTTGCTCGGGCTAGCTTATATACCCTCGCTGGGCTGGCATTCCCACCCACAGGCTTCCAACCAATCAGAATCGGTTGCGAAGCTCGCATTCGCTTTCTCTTTCTATCATGTAGTCGACTGGTCTGAGCATGTTCAACGGAAACTCTCACGACGTAAACAAAGATATCATATTACCTCGCCGGCTAAAAGCTTGCGGCTACATCAAAGCAATGGAATTTAATTAATTTTTCAAAGAGACATGCGACTACATGAATAACATAACTTATTCCTTCAATGAACAAATATATGTAATAAAATGATGAATCCTGCGAATATCATTCCTGATATTAATTCCTGTCCTTTCCTTGATATATACATTCTTGCATACAATACAATAAGTACGGATGTCCCTGCTCATTACATAAGTATCTAATCCCGTATGTACATTCGTTCATGCATACATCAATTACTTCTCTTTTTATTTTCAGATTCATCACACTGGCTGTAAGATTCTTCAGGATTCACCAGGTAAGTATCGGTAAGTATGTAATACGCGAAATAATCGCTTTTCCCCCTTTTCAGGTAAAATAGTATAAAACGCTTCTAGCGCTTGTAAAAGGTATCCAACGCATTTATATATGTTCACGCTACATGATTCTATCATTAATATCTATTTAACACGCTTAATTCGAAATATCACGTAACTGACCTTCGGTAATACAATAATTATATACGTATCTAAATGCAATTCTGACTTTAGAAATGTCTTTCTTTTATCAACACAATATTTTCTGTGCAATAAAACACGCATATCTATATATATAAAAATCAATTATCTCATAAAATTAATAAAAATTTCTAATAGTGGCTCGAGTTGAGTAAACGATGGTTCGTTGGATTCGTTTTACTGTCAAGAACTTAAATCTATCGATAAAATATTAAAATTACGTTAATTACGGATTTTGACCCTGATAGGTGCACTTCTTAAATAATGAATTAAATTGAATTTAAATAGCATAGGAGGGTTTCTTACATCCCCCTGAACATGAATCTATCGCAATATTATGAAAATATTCGATAATTAACAATTTCACAAAAAATAGTAAAAATCCGCAATTTAGAGAAAATTCAAGTTTTTTCCTCATGGGTGACTTTAGTTAGTCTCTCTTAACGAGAATATGAAATAAAAACATTAAAATGTCAATTAATACGAGTTTTGACCCCGAATGGTCATTTTTTGAATTATGATGAAAATTGCATAAGTCACGTCAGATTCTCTTTCCATGTGTCCCCACGAACACGTACATATCGTCGAATTATCATAATTAGGCTTAATTACAATTTTCACCACTTTAGGGAAAATCTTTAAATAATTGAAAATTTCAAAATTAAACTACATAAATCGTTTCTAGGGATCATTAGAAATCGTTTAAGACGATTCGCAACTCAATCGGTCGCTAATTGGCAAAGTACATCTGAACAGGTGAAAACTCGTAATAACATGAAATATTGAAATTAAACTATATGGGCAGTCTCTCTGGGACTAGAGAAATCGTTTAAGCCCTTAAAATCAAAATCGCACCGTAAATGGCGAAGTTGCCCCTGAAAAGTGAAATCTTTAAATAAAGTGAAAAATCGCAAATAAACTATATAGACGGTCTCTCTAGGATCTAACAAAACGTTTGAGACCTTATTTAATAAAATCGCATCATTATTGGCAAAGTAGGCCTGTTTGAGATCGTGATCAGTCGCGATCATTCGCATCTCGAAAACCGCGTTCTGTTGCTCATTAGCGCATGCACGCCTGCGATAATTAATATTTGCTTAAATTATCGCATGAGATTTGTCACGGGAATATTCAGTATAGCATGGATCTTTCGTGATTAACATTCTGGCAACTTTAACTTGTCATCAATAATAAGGTCAGGCCTTGTTCGACGGCCCGAACGACCTATTTGTGCTTACGCAAAGGGAAGGATCCATGCTATAAACAAAGCAGTCAAAAACAAGTAACGATCGCTTCGGATCGACACTTGAAAACCGTGACGTAAGCACGGTGACGTGGGCCGCCGGTGGCCAATCACCCTCGCGAAATCATCAGTAACGAGCTTGGAGGGAGCCTCGTCTCGGAGGTAATAAAAGACCGCCGCTGCGCCGCGGAAGGTCTTGTCCGCCCTTTCGGCTTTTCGCTCGCAGATCACCCGCCAAGTATATTTCTATACGACCGCTGTATTCCGCTGTGTTACACCGCTTCCGCGTGGAATTTTCGCGCGCGCTTGCTTTCGCCGCTCTGCCGTTTCGCTGCTGTGCGCGCTCACGGCTTCGCTTTCTTCGCTGAAAGAAAGAACACTGTACATTTTGTAAATACAAAATTTATTTTTCGGTTACTTGCTGTGTCTTTATTTGTGGTCGTCTTCTACCTCGCGCTTTCTCGCGCTACCGCGTGCTCTCGAACAAGGCCTAAAAGTGTCAAAACTTAAAGTATTGCGATTTCTTTCAAATAAACCATATAGGCTTGTTCTGTGAGACGATACGAATGTGTCCATACCCTTTTTTAATCAAAATTATCCAAACTAAAGAATTTTATTCAAAAGTGTCAATTTTGTAAATATCGATCTAAAATCAATAACTGACATATTTTTGACGTCTGGCAATCACAAGTAACCAAGATCTATCGTTATCCGTGCGGATTTATCTTTCTTTCTACTAATCAGCTGATCGCACTTAATTTCATTCCGATGACAAAGTTAACATACATTGGGCACATTTGGACTCGTCTCGATTCACACAACGCGAATCTATCGAAATATGTCGTGAATAGACGTTGCTCTTACGCTGTTGGCCTATTTCATCCTGAAATCTCCCTTTTGGCCAAATAAAATCAAAATAATCGATTCTGACTCTATATGTCAAAATAAAAAAATAAAAATATGACTCTAATGACTAGGGCACTCTTATGAGCTCTCGTGCTCTAACAGTCTCGTTACGATTACAAAATAATTATCGTCATGCATCACAATTACATGATAAGTCTTATCCTCTATATGTACTGTTATTCTTATCGCAACAAAGCTATATCTAACCATTATTATAGTATTTAGCTCGTTTGGAAGAGCTTTCGATTAATAAGATAATAAACTATATGAATATTAAAATATATGACTTTTGTCATAATAAGGTAAGTATAGTAAGTAGTGACAGGAGTCACTCGCAAGGTAAGTATATCGTCATCAAAAAGGGAACTTTTTCCTTTTATTACGCTTTTATATTTTAATTCCTTTAATCATGTCCCTTTCTATGTTTCAGCTCTCCGACCAACCTTTAGTTCTGTGACTCTGCTGTTGTGACGTCATCAGGCTGCATCAGTTGACTGCTTTGCATCAGTTGCTCGACTTCTGGTGCCTCGCCGTCGCTGCTGTCCAAAGGTATCGTGATGTCTAGGCTCGTATCATTATCGTTAGGGTCAGTTTCGGGATTAGGAGTCGAGAAACGGATCTGGGTATCGATTGATTTGATCGCCGCCTTCGTCTTGACGGGTTCTCGTACCGGTGTCACCTCTCGTCCTGCTGTCCCTTGGCTCGATCTCTGGGATGTCATCGTTGGAACGGATGAAGTCGATGAAGCCGTCTGAGTTTTTACAGGCGGTTTCAAGGGAGGGTCTGGTGGAGAGGATAGAGGAAGTGTTGAGAAAGATGAGAAGTAGAGTTAGAGTGGGAAAGGAGCTGGGGGAGAGTTTCTGGCAAGAGGGGTGAGGCAGGGATGTCCGCTGAGCCCGCTGCTATTCATCATACTGTTGGCTGACCTGGAGGAGGAGATGAAGAAAGTTAAGTGGGGTGGAATCAGGCTGGGAGAAGAGAGGGTGTATGACCTGGAGTTTGCGGACGACATAGTGCTGCTAGCGGAGGGGGAGGATGAAATGAGAAGTATGATGGAGAGGCTGGAGAGATACCTGGACAAGAAGAGGTTGGAATTAAACGCGGAGAAGACCAAGATTATGGGATTTAGAAAAGGAGGAGGAAGGGTGGTGAAAAAGGTTTGGTGGTGGAAAGGAAGAAAAGTGGAGGAGGTGAAGGAGTTCCGATACCTGGGGTATACGCTACAAAGGAACGGAGGACAAGAGGCGCATGTGAAAAAAAGGGTTAAGAAGGCGGCGGCGGTAATGGGGCAAGTGTGGGGGATAGGGAAAAGGAGATTTGGGAAGGACTGGGGGAGAAGGCTCTGGCTATTCGACAAGCTGATTTGGACGGTAATGGGGTATGGAGTGGAAATATGGGGGTGGGAAGAGAGAGAGGGAATGGAAAGGTTGGAGGAAAGATATTTGAGATGGGTGTTGGGAGTGGATAGGAGGACGCCGGGATATTTGGTGAGGGAGGAGTTGCAGAGAGAAAAATTAAGAAGTAGGGCGGGCAGGAGGGCGTGGGGTTACGAAAGAAGGCTGGAGGAGGGAGGAAGAAGCAAGCTGGCGAGAAGGTGTTGGGAGGAGGTGAAGGAAAGAACGGGGAAGAGAGGGGAAATCTCGAGTTGGGAAGAAGGCAGGAGGAAGTTCCTGAATGATAGAGGCTTGTGGGAGGAGGGAGAGAGGGAGAGAAGGGGGGAGGAAGAGACAAGACTAGAGGAGATGGTGAGGTGGGAAAGGGAGGTACAAAGAACAGAGAGATGAAAGAAAATAAAAGAGTCCAAATACAACAAATGGTATAAGGAAGTAAAAGAGGAGGGAATACCGGAGTACCTTGCGACCGCCCCCTTCCAAGTCCTCACGCCGTTCTAGGATGGGATCGCCTCGAGTGCTACTCCGCCGAATGGACGCACCCGAGGTGGATCCGATCCCTGCCACCGGCACCACGGCCCCGCCATCGGAGCCGCAGGCGAGCTTTAGCGAGATATCGGAGGTCCAAGAGGTGGCGCTCCCGGCGCTACCGCCAGTCCCCATGATGTCGGCTCTCCAGATGCCGATCTTGACACCCACGCCACCGCCGCTCATGGACGAGATAATAGCGGCCATGGGCTATGGCTTACCGATTGGTCCGGAGGATCAGCCTTCGGACGATTTCCAGAGCCCGTCCGGCGATGAGGAGCAGGACGACGAGGCGTGGAGGCCCGGAGCGTTAGGCGAGAAAAACGGGTCCGCGATCCGAGGCGACAAGACGCGTAGAATAAATTAAGTTTCCGTTTCCTTTGACTCGCGTCGATAATAGCAATTATGTCTCGTTTGGTTTTCCTTATGGTTTTGGTTAGTTTGGGTTTCTTTACGGTATTGCCTCGAGATTAGATTTAAGATAGTATGTAAGTCCCGCGTGCCCATATGGCTATCTTTTGCGTGTTCAGCCGACGCGGCTTAATTAGGTTAAATTTTGGTTAATAGATCGCTGACCGAGTAAGACAGGTTTATTTTGCATTTTATTTAGACGGTTCACTATCTCAATGACGTTTATTTTCGCGCACAAAGGTCGGCGCCATAATTCGTGCGCATATTAGGTGAACCGCGACAATCTCCAGGAATAAAGGTTCGGAAGTTCATCACCCGGACCTGGTACACACGCCTACAAGGTCGGCGTCGTCGACGGAACACTAAGTCCGAAGGAGGATATATTCTCCAGGAACAGAGGCCCGAATCACAACTTACGGGACCTAGTAGACACGTCCATAAGGTTGGTGTCGTCGGCAGGTCACTAGTTCCTACGTGGAATATCTTCCACAGGAACAGAGATCCGAAACCATCTCCGAAGGACCTGGTAGACGCAGATATAAGATCGACAAAGGTCGAAATCGTAACCCACGGGACCTGGGGGACACGCCCACCGGGTCGACGTCAGCGGCAGGCGATGACAAGTACACCCGGACATCTTCCACGGGGAATTGACCCGGAATCGTCATCAGGGGCATCTCCAACGAGGTGCGCACGGGTCGGCGTCAACGGCAGGCAACAACGAGTACACCCGGACATCTTCCACGGGGAATTGGCCCGGAATCGTCATCGGGGGCATCTCCGACGAGGTGCGCACGGGTCGGCGTCAACGGCGCCGAAGAGCGGCCAAAGGTGAAAACCTGGTGCAGCGGTGACGATGGAGGAGGAGCCCCACGTTGTACTACGTATGGAAATTTCCACCCGGAAGCCTCGAGAAGGAAGCCACGGGGGGCGGTCGTGATGATCACGCGAGACGGTGTGGGTACGCGTGCGAAAACATGCAAAAACTGCGAGAGAAAGTTGTGACGTCACGGCGAACGGCGAAAACAACCCGAGAGTAGGGATGGTTCGGCATAGTGGGGAGCCACCGCGAGATACAGGGCTCGAGGCAGTCTCCCGAGTATAGCCATAGCGAACGGACGTGTCTTGAGATAGTAGCGTATAGTGCGAACATAGATTACGACGATAGTTATCGGAGATACTTAACAATCGGGAACTCCCGCGTAATTGCGCGTTAAATACTCGCTCGACAATAGCGAGAGGTACTTAGTTACCAAAGTAACATTCAGTGATAATTGAATATAGCGGTGACGAATAAGTGCGTATCGAGTATACTACCATCGTGGACATCGAGTCTCGCGACTACAAGATATTGTACGAACAGCGTTGCTTGTTGTATTTAATCGGCTGAGATCAATAACATGATTGATTGCGAGGATTTTGTATCATAAAGCGCGATACACACCGAAGTGCGGTGACTCCATTGTGAAGCATCTTTATGAAGTTGTGAAAAGACCTGTAGAGTTGAAATAACGATCTGAAATTAAAGAATTGTTAATTCTGAAACAAAGTCTCAAGATTAATTATACAATTATTCGTACTTACCTTCTACTTACCTTGTCCATCGGCGATGATCCATCGTTGTCCATCGGCGATCCGGTATGCGATAAACCGAGGATCCGGGGAAGTCCAGCAGCGGCGATGATCCATCCGGGGCAGGAACCTGAAACAAAAGAAGAGTATTAGTACATTAATAATATTAATTAGCGAGACATATGGTGATCCGGTATGCGATAAGGCGAGGATCCGGGGAACCAGAGCAGCGGTGATGATCCATCCTGGGACGTCATCCTAAAACAAATAAAATAATATTAGCATCCGGTTAATAATCGGGGCGATAAGCGAACTTACCTTCTCGGTAGTCAGAGGTCAAACCGAGTGGCCACCGTTCGATGGGAAGATAACCACGCAAATCGGGCTCAACTTGTACCGTCCGGTCACAACCTAAAGAAAGGGTGGGGGGAAAGCAGGTGGAGAAGGGTAGCGAGATTTAGGCTGGGGAACGAAATGAGGGCGGGCAGATATTGGGAGGAGGAGGTGAGAAATTTATGCAGACTATGCGAGGGGGAGGAGGAGACGTGGGAGCATACGTGGGAGCGTTGTAGGGATTGGGACGAAGGGGAGGGGAGTTGGCAGGAGGCGAGAAGATGGGTGCTGGGAGAAGGGGGGGAGGGGGAAGAGTGGATGAAGGAGATCAAGAAGGAGAGGAACAAGAAGGGATACGTGGAAGGGCTGGGAGAAGGGGAGGAGGGAGGTATGATTGAGGAGAGAGTGAGAGAAAATGAGTGGTATGCCGATGATAATAATAGTAATAAATAATAATATATTTTGATAATACAATTTTCAGATGCCAATTCAAATAGAAATAAGGAAAACATTCCAAACGACAATGCATTAAAGCACAAAGCAGTGGATGAAGAAAATTGTATAAAAGTCTGTCACTTTTAAATAATAATCATCTGTCGATTTTAAAATCAATACTATCTGAAATAAAGTAAGTGCTATTTATATATGAGCATATAATTTAACATTCTAATAAAATATAAATAAACAAATATAATTTTTAGAGAAATAAAAAAGGGACAAGATAAAATATTGGAAAAAATAAATAATTTGGAAAACAAACAAAAAGTAGTAAAGATATTATACGAGCTGTTCAGCAATTGAACCTTCCGGTGCAAACTGTAGAACAGTTTCAGATTTTAATAAAAAACGAAAAAGAATTATCCATTTTGGTAAGTTAAAATATAATGCTTTTGAATTAAATGTGTGTATATATATACACGTACATGACACAATATTTTATCCTTCTTGGGGGACTGAACATTTCAAATGCATTAGATGGCTTCTTGAAGGCAAGTGTAACGGACAAATTAATTAAGACATCTTTCACATGGAAAGAGGGTGAAAAAAAATTCGGTTTCGGGAAACGCATTTAAGTCTACAATATTATGGTAAAAATTACTTTATATTATTTTATTTTAGGTATGACGCACCCTTTAGACCAGAGTGGAAAAATATTGCTTCTGGAGCGGCATTTTCCCACTTCTGATCTACGTATATACTTATATTAATGTTGTTACAATTTTAACTCATCATTATTAATTAATACGTTTCCAATTTTTTTTGTTTCAGTCAATTTTTGAGTTGAAAATAAATTTAAAATGTGACAAAGCAAATCCTTAACTTAATTATATGAACATATTTTTATTGCAGGTGCTCTCCGACAAATCGAACAATTTAAAAATACCTCTGTTAAAGAGTTTGAATTGGAAATGGCCAAAGTAATAAAAAATGCGCAGCAGCGTCACTACATGGTTCAACAAAGAACAGTGCAAGGAAGCTCCAGTGCCACAGTATATACAGTATGTACAGTATATACAGTAGCGCAACTCTCTGTCGGCACTTTTGATGTTAGCGTGGATGAAAATGAACTGCATATGCGCGTGCGAGGTATGTAACCAATCAGAGCACCGATAATAATCTGTCTCACTTCCTCTCACTGTTATAAGTTTCTCTCTCTTTCTAATTTATCGTTGCGTGTCAGACGCGCGCGTTTGAAAAAAGCACGTATTTGATGATTGGGATAATGTATGGAAACGCATGTTTGACGTGCGTTATAACGCGCGGAAATGCATGCATAAACAACAAGGGTTACATTTGAGATAGAAATAAAACATTATGTACAACCAGACGCGCGCTATATATTTATTTATTGGCACTATATATTTTTTAATTATATATATATATATATATATATACATATAGGTATATACAAAATACAGATAAATTTTAATAATTTGTATAGCAATTGTACAAATGTGCCATATTACTTCTTCGTGTTATACACGAGTTGTATAACACAAATCAATAAATTATTTATGCTATCATTGCAATATTTAAACGGTCACAAAAGGAAATATCAAGGAAATATTAAGAAAATTATATAATACAACTTGTAACTTAATTTTATCTAATTCTTTTTATTCACAATGACAACTATGTATATGTATATAGGTATATGTATATGTGACAAATGTATAAACTCTCAAGTTACATGATTTCTGCAATGATAATTGCAATAACAAAGTAAACGAAATGAAAGAACTAATAAAAGTTAAATCTGTTACATGCCCTTTTAAAAAGCGGATAAAAAGTATGTAAATAAGTTGATGACTCGTGTTGGCAATATTCTGTGAAACAAAAAAGAAAAAAAATATAAAAATTATTAAATAATAAAAAAATAAACAAAACATACAAAGACTTATTGTTAATTATATAAATAATACAATAATATATATGTAAATATCATGCAAATTAAAGAATAGTAAAACAAAATAATAAATAATAAAAAGTGCATAAGATGTAAAAAGAATGTTAAATATAGTTTAAGTAAAAGATAGTGTGTATAAAAATGCAAATAGTAGGGGAGACCGGGGCTAAAAGGTCAACGGGGTTGAAGCGTCAAATCAAATATCTCGGAACCTGTATATTGTGTGAACTCGCTATTAACATTGTAAACGCTGCTCATGGTACCCATGTGACCAACGGAGTTTCGGCAGGTTACCTGCCGTATTATGATTTTTACGAGGGCAAACGTGTTTTCGGAAGGTGAAAGTTACATTTTCTGCGCGTGGAAATTTTGTAATATCTGCAATAATATTTGCTCTCCAAATCTCGAGGTACGTGATTATAAAGAGTAATGCATGCTGAACACGAATCCAGTGTAGTTTTTTCATTATCGTTGATGTCTAATATTTGGTGGGCGATCAAACCTGAAACTTGTGTTTGGGGCTAATCGGTCAGTAAGCAGTCCAGATGCATTTCCAAGGCATTTCCGGGCATTTCCAGGCTCACTGCATATGGAATATGGATGAGACGGGAATTACAACCATTCAGACACCGAATAGAGTCATCGGACGTCGAGGAGTGAAACAAGTCGGGCGAGTGACTTCTGCGGAAAGAGGAACCCTCGTAACTATTTTTTAATAATGTTTCGCATAAAAATTTTAAATAAATTTTTATATTTTTCTTTTAAAAAACAATTATTAAAATGTATCCTATTATTTTTCAGGATTAGATGTACGTATATGTATTGAAAATGCAGTGTGACGTTTAAACCCCGGCATTTTTGAGATTTCAATTTTTCCACCGTTGTCGTTTTTGCTCTATACCGGTTAAACAAAGCGACGTAGACAAAAATTTTCTATATAAATTTTGTAGCTAAAGGTTCACTCTTTACAGTGATATACCACATTTAACTAAAATTATTTATTTTGTTGTTAAAAATCGGCACCGAAAAAAAACTGACCTTTTAGCCCCGGTCTCCCCTATATTGAAGTCATATTTCTTTGAAAAAATTTTATTCTAGTGTACAATTTCACGAAATATATAAAACAAGTACAATATGCAAATAATGAAGAAAAGTAGCTAAAACAGAATCATAGATAGCTTACACCAACCAAACACATAGTAAATCTTCTTCCTTTATGATGGCACCTAGCCCCACCGGGGCTAATACGACCAGTTAGAAAACACAAGTAATATATGTATGTATATCAATAACAAAGTCAGTTCCAAGCATACATATATAAAACAGAAATTTACATTGACAAATATTAATAAATGAAAATAAAAGAATGTCATACTAAAGTTAAAAGTATACAATAATAAAAATATGCAATTTGTGTAAAACAACAAAATGTCTTGACTCCTAATATTCCTATACCTAAAATATATTTATTAATTTCTTGTGTCCAACTCAATCATTGATCCGTACTTCAGTTACTCGATCCAACTCAGTACGAACCAAAGAAAGAGTGGTAAAGAAAGTAACAATATTTACAGTTAAAAATTTAATATTTAATACTTATAACACTGTATGTAACTATAAAATCTATTTATTATAAACATAGCATGCAAACAGATAATAAAGATTAAGAAAATTATAAGAGTTGTTATAACCATGACCATAAACTGTTATAACATAAACACGTGAAAGTATATGCTCGCAAATACAATTTCACAATCAATTATACACTTAAGAAATATATATTAGTAATGGTGTATAAAAATAAAACTGTCTGTAAAACTGTGTGTGTGAAATAAAGAAAGCAATATATATTTTATATGAAAGAAAAGACTTATAAATGTAAAATATTCAAAAGTTTTCTGTTTCTTTTACCAATACGTTTACATGCCTTATTATGTTGTTTTAAAGTATAATAAATGCGCATACGGAAAAATAATTTTATTAAATAAATTGTTGGGAAATGTGGACACGGCGCTTCAAAAGTTACATTCTGTGCAAGTTGAAATAAATAGATACCAATGTTCTTTTTAAAGCAATTACTTTCAAACGTTTTCACAAATATTTCCTCTAATTGATGTAGGGGAGAATGGGGAAATTACAGTCATCAGGCAATGCCGGTCACCTGTATTTTACATAATCCAACAGTTATATCAAACTTTTTTTGTCTCTATCCGTTTACATACATGATTATCGAGTAAATTATTATGCCGTGCCTATTAAACCAACATAAATTAATAAAAATCTGGTGATTCTTATTTTACGCCCTTTTTCTTATAAAAATCGATGTACATTTAATAAGGGTTTTGCGAAATTTTTAGTAGTTAAAATTACATCTAACCGTTATTTATGACTTTTTTGGTTCTTTAGGTTCTTTAGCTTCCATTTTGCCCATATTAAAACGATGGCATCGTATAAATATATTATTATTAATATTACAAATTCACTCGGTTTTTGGGGTAACGGTAGTCGCTCGCACGGGGAAATTGCAGTCGTGGCGCACTTGTTAACCATCGGGCACATGCCTGCAAACGTCGAGTGACAGCGTAACGCCGGAATTTTAGGTTAAAATTTCAATTTTTCTGTTAATCATTAATTGTAATTATATTTTCAATTTAAGATGCCTCGTTGTAGACCAAGAAAAACCGAAAGAGGAAAATGGTCCTCAGACGAGCTCAGAGCAGCTATCGGGGCAGTAAAAGCTGGAATTCCGCTGACCGCGGTTATCCAAGAGGCGACCGTAATTATCCCACACGTCGGACAATTGCGGTCAATTCAGAGATTTTTATAATCAATGCAGGTTTAATTATTTATTAGCTTACTTGACTTTTATGCTTCTACTTTCGAAGAATGATTGATGAAGTATCCGTCAACTATTCCATTTTAGTTCTAAAGACATTTCTTTTTTAGAAAATAAGAAATAATTCTTACTGACTGCAATTCCCCCATTCTCCCCTATATAAGCACAAAAATTATTACTTGGTAAATTTAATTTTCCAAAAGAATTTTCCTCTGTATTGTAAGCTCGGAAAGAACAATACAAAGCAGTATCATCTAAAGCCGTAATCACACTACGGGTTGCGGGCTCGGTTGCGGTTGAGGTTACGGTTGAGTGTTGGAAACCAACCAATCAGAACGAAGCAGTTCGCCGGCTAGGTTGCAGGTTATACGGGTTGCGGGCTCGGTTGCGGTTGAGGTTACTTACGGTTGAGTGTTGAAAACTAACCTAACAATGTCACAAATTATTGAACTAATTATCAAAGAGCGAAAACGCAGAATTGCGTCTGCGTGTCTGTTGCTTTTTGCATTAGCAGATGAAAAAGTATATAGTCGTTCTGTGTGGACCAAGCCGTATTTGTTGCGAAGAAAGCATCGTGGTATGCATCATAACCTATTTCTGGAACTTGCGCTTGAAGATCCAAATCGATTTCGTAGGTAAGAGTTTATTGTGTAATTAATTAAAATATATACAAATATATTAAATAATCTTAAAAAAATAAACACAAAGATTAGTTTGACTTAAAAACAATAATAACTTGAATCATAATTACAGATGTCTGCGAATGAACATTGATGTCTTTCAATATCTTGAAAGAATTGCACCTTTTATTGAAAAGAAGACAACACATTTGAGGGAAAGTATACCTCCTGCTGAGAGGCTCTCTGTCACCTTGCGTCATTTGGCTACTGGTATGATATCTTATGCAAGTACAATATAATACCTACATATTTCTTTTGTGAAATAATTAATTATGTTTTAATTTGCAGGAGAATCACAGGAATCACTTAGCCTACAGTTCAGAATTGGTCAAAGCACAATATCGTCAATAATAAGAGAAGTATGTGCAGCATTGATCAGTATTTTAAAAGATGAATTTTTCCGAATGCCAACATCTGCAGAAGAATGGAATATTGTTGCGAACGATTTTGGACAGAGATGGAATTTTCATCATTGCATCGGTGCAATGGATGGGAAACATGTGCGAATAGATCCTCCTTTTTTATCGGAATCAGCCTATTACAATTATAAAGATTTTTATAGTATTGTATTATTGGCTGTCGTCGATGCACAATTGAGATTTATATACACTGATCTAGGCACCAATGGGAGAATGAGTGATTCCTACATATGGAATAAATGTAGCCTGAAATCTCATTTGTACAGCAATAATTTTCCTTTGCCTCAACCATCTCCACTTCCTGGACGTGTCACCAATTTTCCATATGTATTGGTTGGTGATGAGATTTTTCCTCTGACAACAAAATTACTTATTCCATATCCAAAAGATCAATGTCGCAATCGGTTAGACAGGTCAGAGAGTTTTTAATTACAGGTATGATCTAAATCTTCATATTATGAATCCCAGTTATGAATTGGATGAAAATTGACACATTATAGATATTAATGTTAATCAGAGATGTCAATATAATTATGTGCTACTGTTACGTCCAACCCCAGGATTAGGGTAAGAAAAACTGGGAGGCAAAGGAAAGGCCAACCAGGGTGGTCGGGGTAAGGAAGGACGCAACTAAAAGCTTAAGAATATCGCTCGCAGGTACACGCTCTGAGGCGCGTGACGCGAGCCCGAACGCACTTTCGATGGCTCAGGAAGGGTCAACGTCCGTAAGGGCGGTAGGACGCCTTCCGTGAGCGGTGCGATCGTTGGTCCTCTTTCGAGTCAGGGAATTCAATCCCTTTAACTCAGGATCGGACCTCGTGTGATTTCGAAAGGATGATGGTACAGGGTTAGGTCTTATTTAAAATAAAAGGAACATTTAATTAAATCTTAAAACAAATTAACATTTATTACAAATAAATAGTACGTGTTGCTGACATAGAACTAACTGATATTTGTTACAATTAAATGATGTTTGTTACTGATTAAGATTACATGAATCTAACTGTGTGTGTGTGTGTGTGTGTGTGTGTGTGTGTGTGTGTGTGTGTGTGTGTGTGATGTATATATGTAATTATAATTTTATAGTATGAGGGTGTTAATTACTAATCGAGGGTAACTACTACGGGATCGTCTTCTTGGTCGGGAATGTCAACCGTGGAGGCGGTCGAGGGGGTCGGGGACGAGGTTCGGGAAGAGGAGGGGGAATCGGGAGGTTCTAACAAAGAGGCTGGGTCGGGGTTGACGGGAACCACGCGATAAGGGGGACCCGACAAACTGGGCGAGAAAGTGCGGGAACATGGCGAGATGGTAGGATGATAGGGCGAGGTGGGACGACGGGGCGATCCTCCTGTGAGGAACAGGGTTCCTCCAAAAAGGCTGGTAGAGGCGGTGGAGTGGCGAGACACGAGGGACCGGGGCTAATTTGTTGTTTTTCTAATTTCCTTCGCTCTTGGTGCTTCCGACGATCATGCTCGTGTTTTACGGCCCTTCGAGATTTCTTAAAGGGGGGACCGCGGGAATCCACTACAAGTTAATAGCTTGTTAATTGTTTTAAAACCGTTAACCGCGGGGAAGTCGACTCGGTTTGGAGGGATTAGAATTAAAAAGAGGGGATTTGGTGAGGTTCCCAGCAGCGAAAGGAAAGGAGATTACTCCGAGCCCGCCGATGTATCAGCTGACTCAGGAATAATACAGAAAAAGATTACTCCGAGCCCGCCGATGAATCAGCTAACTCAGGAATAATATAAAAAAAAAGGATTACTCCGAGCCCGCCGATGAATCAGCTAACTCAGGAATAATATAAAAGAGGATTACTCCGAGCCCGCCGATGAATCAGCTAACTTAGGAATAATATAAAAAAAAAAAGGATTACTCCGAGCCCGCCGATGAGTCAGCTAACTCAGGAATAATATAAAAAAGATTACTCCGAGCCCGCCGATGAATCAGCTAACTCAGGAATAATATAAAAAAAAAGGATTACTCCGAGCCCGCCGATGAATCAGCTAACTCAGGAATAATATATAAAAAAAAAAGAACCAAAAGGGGCTAGAGGATTTGAAGGATCATGTACCCGAGAGACTTTCCGAACACAAAAATTAAGGGGAAATAAGAGGAAGTGTGTATACGACTTACTACTTGGTGAATTTGGAGGGGGCCTCCTCGTCGATGAGCCTTGGTTGAGGGATGAGACGGAGTAGATCGTGTGCGGTTTGATGTCCGGCACTGACTTTACAATAAATGCTGAATCGTGACTCAAAACGGAGGAGATCACGATTATAATGCCGAGAAACCACGAGACTAAACTTGGGAGGCTTGAGGAGACTCGGAAGATTTTGAGAGGGAGTGCCGCAATGTCAGGGTTTATATAGGAAAATGTAAGGAATGGAAGGGGTGGATTTCATGTGGGGTGTGTCTGGTTTTCATTTTTGGGATTTTTGGTTGGTGGGATTCTTCTAATTCTGTTTAGAAAATTTCTTATTGGGCGAGATGTTTCTTGCCCAAGAGGTAGATTTTAAGTTTTTCACCTATCCTAGAGAGCTAGAGACTGTTATCGGTTTTCACGGCCGTTTATTGGTGAGTAAGGCCCCCACTGCCTTATTGGGGGTGCAACTCATCGCTTCTCCCAGTGTCGCATTACGCATTTGTTTTCGACTATCGCCGATTTTCCTTTTATTAGGGGTCCTTATTTATCTCGCGACCCTGTTCTTATGTTAGCAGACGATCCATACCTCTCGATCTTAAGTGCAAACAGAAACTTCCACCATGTGTATTTTAAAATACGTGTTAGGCTTGGTTTCTGTTTGTCGGAAACATCGTACGAGCAAACCTCGCTCGATGCAATAAAGATCTTTACCAATTTTATCTGCGACTAAGGCCCCTTTCGCGCGTCATGTCGCCGGGTGGGCCAGACAACTGGTAGAATTCGTCTGGGAGGTCGCTTTTAGTTCCTCAAGCAAATAGGCAGTTTGATCGTAAAAAAAAAGGAATGCGAGGAGATCAAACCTCGCTCGCCGATCGATAACCGTCTGCGCTTAGTTTACTTATCTTAAACCTAAGGGCTATCTTAGGTACCTAAGAATTCTCGCGAAAAAGGGGAATCGTGGAGTCTCCAGGACGTAACACTACATTATTTTGATAGACTGTCACGTGCCAGACGCTGTTCAGAAAATGCATTTGGTGTGCTGGGTGCAAGGTTTCAGATTTTTCGGACAGCTATGAGATACGATCCTGATGAAGCAATTCGAATCACGATGACTTGCTGCTGTCTCCATAATATGTTACGTAGTCAATCTACAGGTTGTGCCATGTATACCCCAACAGGATTCCTCGATGAAGAAAATGTTTTAACGGGTCACATGAGACTTGGTGAATGGAGACGAGAATCAGCAAATGGCTTAGCACAATTGTGCCATCAAAGTGGAAACCGCCATGCAACTGATGCCTGCGTTCTTCGAAACACTTGGAGTGCATATTTTAATGGACCTGGGGCTGTACCGTGGCAAGAGAGAATGGTACTCGGTCAAAACGCATAATAAATATACAGAAAATTTACAAGAAAAAAAGAAATTTTTATACAATATATTAAAACTCAAGGCAAGGAAAGAAACAAAGAGCTATAATAAAGAAAAATAATGTTTGCTGTACATAACATTTTTTTATTGTTACTTAGATCATACCTAAACCTAAACACCTTTTATTATGTAAAGCTGACAGATTGTCAATGACAATTTACGGAAATTCTATGTACTATTATAAAATAAATAAAATAAAGAATTTTTGCATATACGTCTAATTTCTTTTAACTTAACACAAAATAAAAAAGTATATCTTATGGACTAAATGATAATTATAAAATAAACAATGTTTTATTAATATTGCGATGAAATGTTATTAGAAAAATTAATATTTGCTTATCTTATTGGTTGAACCTTTGAAATAAATAATTAATAATCCACAATTAAATATGCATTATATGACTAATATAAAACAAAAAAATACTCTTATTTGATCATTTGGTATCACTATACTTGTCAAAATTCGTAAAGTTATCATAAGTGCTTGAAAATTGCACAGTAAATATACTTAGTTTATTTCTAAATAAAAAATGTAAATTAGACGACGCACTAGATTTAACACATTAGTACTAATAATACATGCATATACTACTATAGAAAATTTATCTTAATTGTCATCACAGTTTCTCACAATTTATCCAAATATAAATATAAAAAATTGTTAAACTGAAAAACTGAAGAATATTTATTACAAGAATTTGTACGTAGTATAAAATTATATGTAACTGTAACAACATTTATAGCAAATGTTAATATTTTAAGTATAGAATTTATGTTGAAATCATAGACTTTTCAAATAAAAAAACTAGCATTCCACTTTGAGATATATGTGATATAATATTTAATAAACCGTTCAAACTAAAAATATAAAAAATAAAATGTTTTGTTTTTTGTTGTCTTAACTAACAGTAAATAGCACCTTCATTATTTCTTGCTCCAAGAGTTTTCTACGTTCAGGAGACATTTCCCTCAATTTAGCTCCTACGTAAGCTGTAAAATAATCAATAGCATCCTGAGCAGATCGATCAGAAGACTGAGGAAGAAGTATTGGCTGTGAGGCCATCTGTTTGATTGCATCAACAGCTTCTTCCATAGTTAAATCACTTTTTTGCTTCTTACATGCCCCTCTTTTCGTATAAAGTGGTTCATCTCCTGTGTGTTTCCTTCCACTCACAACAAGGGCAGAAGCAGGATTTTCAGGCGTTTTAATTAAAAGAGGTTGAGAAGTTGATAAGGGAATAGTTGAAGATTCTGACATAGAAGACGTATTGTGACTTGGAATAACTTCTTGTGATTCAGAAGAGTTCTGCGAAGATTCGGTATACATTTGGCTGTCTTCAGGGATTGATGTTAATGTCTAAAAGATTCAAAAACAAAAAAATAATGATCAATTTAGTTGTATTATATTAAATAAATGAGTAACTTATAAATTATAATTTAATAACTAACTTAAATTATAACTAACATAATACCTTCGAAGTTGCATCAATATAAATTTGCATTGCTGTATCTTCAGTATCACAAGGTATTTCCAGAGATGGAACATTTAAACTCCGAACACTATCACTGGAATCCTAGCAATCTTTTTCATTCTGAGATTGAGACTGAGATGATAGATGTGGTACTATAGGTACATATGGTGATAAATTAGATATACTTTGTGCACTGGACATTGTCTTTTTTAAAAATTGAAGCTTTGTGTAAAGAGGCCATCTCGGCTTAAAAATTTCTTCAACGCCACTACCACTTCTCTTTGAGTCTCGTACTTTTCTATCATTATCAAGAAATGTGCCCCTCATATTGTTCCACCGTTTTTTCACATGTTCAGCTATGAGAAAAACAAAAAATAATATAAAATATGTTTTTGCATATTATTTGCTAAATGGTAAAAGACATAAATCAATTATTATACATTACAATTCCAAGATGCTTAAAGACAAATTTGAAATTTTTACCTATTCTATTACTAATAAATGTTATTTAATATGCGTCGTTATGTGAATTATAATTACGCAAGCTAATACTAATATCTAGCTGATAATACATGTCAAAAATTAGAAAAACTATTTTACTTACTTGTATATGGTGCACCCATTCTTTGGCTAATCTCTTCCCATTGTATTTCTTTTAAATCAGTTCTACGATAATTATTCTGCGTGACATCCCATAAAATTGTTCTTACTTTCACTAAATCTATTAGTAACTGCTCGGCCTCATTATTCCATATATCCCTTTTGGGAGGCATTTTGATACAGATAAGAATCACAGCTAGTACACAATAACTAACCCGCCACACGAATATGTAAACAGTCGGATTCTCGCAGCCTATTGGATACGGTTGCAATCGCAAGGTTGAAAAATAGGCTCACGTCTAAATTATAACCTGCAACCTAGCCGGCGAACTGCTTCGTTCTGATTGGTTGGTTTCCAACACTCAACCGTAACCTCAACCGCAACCAAGCCCGCAACACGTATAACCTGCAACCTAGCCGGCGAACTGCTTCGTTCTGATTGGTTGGTTTCCAACACTCAACCGTAACCTCAACCGCAACCGAGCACGCAACCCGTAGTGTGATTACGGCTTAAGACAGTCATATTTTCATTTACATAATCTGTACACGCTTCACACGTATGCATTTCTGTACATTTTTTTTTATTAAATATCCGCAAACATATTTAAAGGCATTTTCTTTTGGTAGTTCCATGTTATGATAATCGTGATTGGGAATATCTAAAATTACACGTGCCGTAGATGGAATAAATTCTGAGGAAGTAGACGGATTCGAACATGACACACCAACTAAACTTAACATGCGATCAGTATCTGCAGCACAATTTTGCGTATCTGAATGTTGTAACATCTTCATACTAAATAATTTTTTTAAGGCACGACTAAATTGTATCGGTGTCGGATTTACATAATTACCGCCTTGTTGTCTAACACAGCCAAAGAAATTTTCTAAACAATCTTGATTGATTCTTCGTGTTGTGTCCCCTTTTTACGGCGGGACACCAGGGATCTTTTTATCCACGGAGGAGGCGGAAAGGATTAACAACACTTTTCAATAAACAATACTTTAATAATTACTTTGAGTTGTACAGATTATTCGCGTGAAACGCCCGTCCTTCCTTTTGTAGTCTCCTACGTCCTTCGTTATCGCTGAGTTGCCCGATCGGATGTAGGCCGATCGCGCAACTCATAATCTTGCTGACTCGACTTTGCGTAAGGGTGAAGTCCCATGGAGCCAGCGTACGACGTACCGGCGTACGGCGTAAAGAAGCTCGACCAATCACAGGCTTTACGCTCGTTTTCATTACGCCAGCACAGATGTTACGCTGGTTTTTCAAGCGTTCCAGCGTTTACGCTACATACACACACACACACACACATATGTACAGTAACTTGGTTTGTGAAAAGTGCCGAACGCGATCAGTTGATATCACACGCGTCGCGTCGTGACTCCCCGCGCGAGTTGCGCGTAATTTATTAAACGTTATTTTGTCGCGGTCCATATCGATCCGTGATCGGTCGGTTGCGGGAAATCGTGCGCATTTCACCTCTGCCTCGAGCGGCAACGATAAGACGGGCCTTCGAAGCGCGACAGCCTTCGCGGGATTTGCGGCGCTGCGAGGTTATGTTCGGCAAGTATCATCTCCGGTGTTCTTCGTCTTCGGGGACGCGACGAGAATCAACGGAGTGCTGAATCGACCCGATTTGTTGTCTACGAAGTCGCAGCAGCGTCAGTGAAATACCGTCGGCGAGGAACAAAAAGTGGCGGATTATTGGAAGTCCCAAGGCCGCAAGTTCTGCGACTTCTGCAAGTGTTGGATCGCCGATAATAAACCGAGTATCGACTTCCACGAGGGCGGCAAGAAGCACTGAATATTATTGTGAAAGAGAAACGCAATTTATAATGAGTGAAAACCAGTTCGATAATTTCTTAGTAAGTATTAGTTCATAAAATTTTCTATACAGCACGAAATATAAATACGGAATTAGAAGAAAGCTGAATTAAAAAGCACGCTAATCAATTTGAATCAATTCTGTTTTGGGATAATATTTTTATCTTTATTCTTAAATATCATATTATCACCTTTTATATAATAAATGCACATTATAGAAGGTACATTAATTTATAACAAATAATGTGTTTATTTCAGAACATAAAATGTGGTTATTGCGGCGAAATATTAGCTGTCGCCATACAAGAAGAAATATTTCGCCACAACTGTTTTAAACATTATAATGAAAAGATACATGCTGTATCCATCGATGATGATTTTGTTGTAACCATTGGTAAGTTTTGCAGCAATAATACTTGTAGATTTTCAGCAATGCACATAGTCGGCACTGTGTAATATATTTTTTAACAGAGTGCTTCACAATTCCTACACATCTCGAAAGTGAGTTTTGCCGTGTTTGATTGTGCGAGCCTAAAGAGCACATAACAATAAGAGTTCATTATCTGTGTTTTAAAGTGTCCGATGAGGACGTCACATTGTGTTATCTTGCTGGAAAGCACCTATTATGTTATACATAGTTAAAATGTTACATTTAATCTGCAACTAATTGTATTTTAATAAGTTCCAAACAGCAATGAAATAAGATCGAAGGACACTGGCGATGAACATCAGTCTTCAACAGATCACCGCGATGAGATGCTAATCAACATAGTCCAAACAAAGCCAGCACTATGGAATTTCCAAATTCCACTTAGCGAACGGACAAAGGCGAAAAAAAAAGCACTGTGGAAGGAGGTTGAAAATATGTTAGGAGGTTTGTATAAATATTTACAAGATATTACACGAAGTTATAAAGTTCAAGCTACAATTTATTTTTAACCTGGATGCATAATGAAAAACATAGGCAACAGGAACAAGGAATAACAGCAACAGATTTTCAACCTATCGGAACCTGTGTTATTCTCTGTTCTTGTTGCTTGTGTTTTTTATTGTGCATCCAGCTTAAAAATACAAGTTAATTTTGTTTATGATTACAGGGCTCATGACTGCAGATGATGCAATGAAAAGATGGAAGTATCTAAGAGATTGCTACGTGCGTTACAAACGGCAAGTAAACGCGTATGTTCCGAGTGGATCCGGTGCACAGCCAAGTAAAAAACAGAAAATATTCCGCTTTTATGAGGTCATGCAGTTTATTGACGATCCATTGGAAAATGCACCGTATGTATTTTTACATGTATATTCTTCATAAATTACTAAGTGATAAATAGTATAAGAAACTAAAATTTAGACCATTATACATATACATATTTCAAATATGCACTCTAATTATATTTAAAATATTTATAACCTTTTTAAAAATTGTGAAATTGAACAAAAACTCTTAGGAATAAATCCTTTACCCACTAAGTATGTATATATTAGTAAAATTTGGGCTTAATCTGACCTGGGCGTAAAAGTTTTTGTTTCTTAGGATTTTTTATTGAATTACAGGCAATAGAGATCTGAAAATATGAAATTCTGTATTATGATCGATCTTACTTTCATAATATATATTTTCATATTTTTTTGTACTTACTTAATATCTGTAATAATATTCTATTTGTAATAATTTTTTAGAACTGTCAGTAATTTATCCGATTGCGATAAAGCTGCTGGAGGCGCACAAGAAGAGGAGGATTTTTCCCCACCTTCAACTTCAATAGCAAACAGTACGCGTGAGAGTAGAGCTTTGCCTTCAACTTCAACAGAAAATAGCATATGTGAAAGTAGATCGTTGTCACAAGCTTCACGACGGTCATCACAAACATCTAAACCCATTACAACTTGTAAGAAAATTTTAGCTTTATTCTACATATTCTACTGTATTATACATCTTTTTAAAGAAATATAACATAATTGATGTAGTTATCTAGTCGATAATTCTTGACTCTAATTTTATCTTCTAATCGACTTATTTTGAAAAAGTAAACATAGTTATTGTGGAATACATAATATTTCCTGCTAGAAGAACGTCTGAAAATGTCCTGAAATTTAAAAATCTTCAGAACATTCAGAAAGCAGGTTTATTAACTGTAATTATAATTAGTAATTTATATCCATGTTTATTTCAATAATGAATGCTATTTGAATGTTCTTTTTGTTTTAGTTTATAAAAATTCAATATTGAATGTTATTTAAATGTCTTTTTTGTTTTAGTTTATAAAAAATTCAGTATTGAATGTTATTTAAATGTCTTTTTTGTTTTAGTTTATAAAAAATTCAGTATTGAATGTTATTTGAATGGTTTTTTGTTTTAGTTTATAAAAAATTCAATATTAAATACTCAAATTTTTGTTGTTTTAGTTTATCATAAATTTTAACATTTTTATATTTCTTTGTATGTATATACACTTGTAGGTATATATACATATTAAAAATTATATGTTTTAAACAAGATTACAAAAAACTGTCGACGTATACTACATCAAAGTGTCATTGATAAATAAATAGTACAAACTTTATTATTCTGTTTGAAATACATATTTTATTTTTTCATATGAAATATATAGTCTATATAGTATACATTTTTTATGTGGAACGAATAATAAAGAAACATTTATTTTGTACTTTTTGGTTTTTAAAAATTATTCTGCAAAACCTTCTCCCATTGCCATGGAACCGCACCGGTGGTTTCAAAAAATGCTGCAAAATCATCTCTGATTTGAGCACTACTCTTTGTTGGTCTGCTTCTGTCGAATGTCCCTGTATCTTCTAGACCCGTGCCACGCAATTCCCGTTCATGTGCATTCAATGTCATGTATCTTCTTTGAGTATGCGGTTGGTTAAGTTCTTCTGATATTATAAAATTATGTAAACACGTAGTTGCTTTAATTATTCTAGTGGCAGTAGATATGCTGGCAATTAGCGGTTTGCGAAATATTCGCATTCTTGCAGAGAGTATCCCAAATACATTTTCTATAATTCGGCGAGCTCGACTTAAACGATAGTTAAATACGTTTTTGCGTCTGTCAAGTCTGCCACTTCTAGGATATGGCCTTAGCATGTATTGCGTTAATGGAAATGCTTCATCACCGACTAGAATAAATGGTAAAGCCTGGCCACCACGTTGCACAGGTCGCGGCGGAGGAATTGATAGCGTACCGTTTTGTAATCGCTTGCCAATCTCACTAGCATTAAATACTCCTCCGTCACTACGCCTTCCTGGCGCACCAATGTCCAGTAATGAAATCCGATAATTAGCATCAGCTACAGCCATTAAAATCAAACTGTGAGTGCCTTTATAATTGTAGTACATTGAACCACTATTTGGAGGGGTGCCTATAATATATATATATATATATATGTATACAATATATATAGCGTCATAAAAAAGTCGAAAACACGGATTTTGTGATCTATTGTAATGTATTTATTGTGTATATGATATTGATATATAAAACAACACTATTATAATAGCACTTATAATTTCATCTGACTTCTCATAAAAGAAAATTGTCAAAATACTGAACATTTACCTGTAATATCATGTGTTTCCCATCAATTGCTCCAATGCAATTGGGAAAGTTCCACTTTTCTTCAAATTCATCGGCTATTCTTCGCCAGTTATCTGCAGTTGGTTTCACGAATACCGTATCTTTTAATGTATCCCATATTGCATCACATGTCTCTGATACTATTTTTGACACTGTATTGTGTCCTACACGAAATGCGTATGATACAGATACCATACTATCTCCTGAAGATACATATCGCAAGCAGATTTGAAGGCGAGTGCGAGCAGAAATAGGCTCACGAATAACAAATTGTTTCTGTATACGTGGAGAAACCATCTGCAACAGTTTTTCAAACGTTTCTGGTGTTACTCGAAAAAAATTGAAAAATTTTTCTGTGTCTTCGAAAACCATTTCTTGCACCAGATTGTTGCTAGCCCCTTGTGCTAATCGTCTTTCGGCATTAAAAATTGGTCTAACCCAAAATCTTCGAACGTTACGTCTAATTCGTGCATCTCTTTTCTTCTCTTCGGCTCTCATTGAATCATAAATTATATATAGTTGAACTAATTTTCGTCGAATAGCTTCTTTGCATAAAGTACTTTCCGGACACTTGTAAATTTTCAAGTATTTTATTAAATTAATTAATGCAAACTCAGAGTCCAACATTTTAACGAGTTAGGTTATGCACATTTGTTTTGACTTCATGTATGAATGTGTGTGTTAAAAAATCGCGCTGAAAATTTCATCGGCTGTCCCATGGGGCGCATTTACGCCGGCGTAATGATTGATAAGCCAATCACAAGACCCCTTGAGTATCCATTTTGAAAATAAGCTTTGTAAAAGGGTACAGTAATTGGCTTATTGATCTTTACGCCGCGTAAATACGCTCCATGGGACAGCCGATGTTTATACTGACGTAACGAAACGAGCGTAAAGCTTGTGATTGGCCAAGTTTCTTTACGCCGTACGCTGGTACGCCGTACGCTGGCTCCATGGGACTTCACCCTAACTCTTTCGGGCTTTCTCGGTCGCGTTCCCTATTGTTATTCTCGGTCTTTCTTAATACTATTTTATTAATTAATACATTAATTGGGGCCGCAACATCCCTCCCCCTTTGAGAGAAGGAAACTATGGTCTCTGTAGTTTTCGTTACAATGTTTCGCTGCTTATCCTACTTCTATTTCTATTGGGGTGGTTTATTTGCTTTATTATTTTCTGTGGTTACACTTTTCTTATCCTCTAGTATAACATCACTGGATCGCTCTGTATGTGCGGTTGGGCGCTCGCTTGTTTCTTATTTCTTTTTATTACATAGATACTTATTCCTATTACGCTTAATATAATTACAATTGTCAGGGTCGATCCTACGGAATATATGACATAAGGATTTTTTATTAGGCTATCTTGGGGTTGTTCTAATTCTTTATTTATTTCGTTTATGTCTAAACTTAATTCCATTAATTCGTTCGGATTCCTAATTACAGGTTCTAATCTGATTTCTTTTTTCGCTTGTTCTTTAGTCGGCCTATTTTCGATCGTTAGTGTTAGGTTAAAGTCCGCTAAGTGCATCTGTATTGGTTTCATGTTTGTCTGTCGTTTTGTCTTTATTATAATTTCGGGCGTAGTTAGTTTACAATTTTCGTTTATACTTATTTTTCCCTGTTCGCTCTATTTCGATTTTTTGTTCCGCCTGATCATTACATTGTATAGTTAGTTTTTGTCTTTTCGGCGTTGAGAATAGCCACGTTTGTGGTTCGATTAGCGTTATCCATAAAGTTACGTTTGACAATATTTGACGTTTTTCGCAGGTATTTACATATCCTGGCGCTTTTACATAAACTTGCACCTCGCATGGTGCGTCGGCTTTTATGAAGTATACCGGGTAGTTTCGGTTACATATATATTTTATTCCGTTTTGTTTACAATCATTTAAATCACGCTCCTCTAACGTTATATAATTATGATTTTTTTTATCTATTGCTAAAATGTTGTGAGTAATTCTTAAAAATGTAAAAATGTTCGCGTGGTTATAGACAGGTAATGGTGTCGCTCTTATTATTTCATACACAGGGTATGCTACCACGGGAAATTTAATTATCGTGTAAATATTCGGGTTATCGTAATACGCGTTAATTTCTACGTAACTCTGTATATCGTTCCAATTTTCTACTTTAACTTTGAATGGGAAATGAGATCCTCGCGTCAATTGTGACGTCGCCTCCTTTAATTCCGTTATTATTTTTTCTATCGGTACCAAACGAGTGAGTATGATTCCTTCTCGCGAATATGTGAGGTAATCTATCGTGTCTTTCACGTCTTCTATTAGATCTTCTGTGATTGTGGTTATTATTAACAACTGTTCGTCTATTTCTCCTCTTCTGGCGTACATGGCTGTGTCCAGCTGTATTCGTGTCGTGACGTTCGTCAGCAGTTGTTCGTTATGATATAACGATTTTTCTAAGGTCTCCATGTGACCTATTGTGGCATTTATCACCTTTAATTGGTTTTTCGCGGTGTGCCGTAGAGTCTGTTGCTGATTTTGTATCAGTTCAAGCTGCTCCTGTATGTGTTTCGCATCGTCGGCATCCATAGTACCGAACAGCGTTTTGCTGATCGTGCCGATCGCATCTATTAAACCACGTTTGTTATCGTTGGTTTTATATATAGTTTGTAATCGCGTTAATAATTGCGTTAGTTTTTCATTATCTTTCTCTATTGTATGGAGAATATTTTTGCACGTCTGCTGCGTGTCTCTTGCGAGTATCGTTTCGCATAATTCTTCGGTTTGCTGCAAAAATTCTTGGAGTTGGTGGTGTCGGTTTCCTAGGGCTTCTACGTCGATTTTAATCGCTAATTTCCATGTAGCTTCTACCTGTTGTAATTGTCCGGTTCGTTATTCGTTGCTGAACTGTCGTATCTCGTACGGTGGTGCTGTCTCGGGTTTCGCTTTTTTCGCGAAGTGCTGAACGACGATCAGCGTCCTGTAAGATAAGGACTCAAGTTACTTTTCTCTGAAGTTTTTCTCTTGGCTTTATTCTATCGTCTCCTTGCATTTATTCTTTCATCACGCGTTTAGTCGCTCTTGAGTCGTAGCCCTGAGCACTGTTATTTGCAGATTGTCAAATTATCCCATTATTATGAAGTGTTACAAGTGTTACAAGTGTTGGTTCGTGCCCACCACTTGCGATTCTTGCTGGCGCACGTATTGGTTACGTGCGGCTCGTGCGGGCGCCGTGACTGTGCGTGCCGCGCCGAGTGGGCGTGTTGGTGCGAATTTGTGTTCGGGGCCGATGTCGCCCCCGCCCCGGTATGAAGATGCGGGCCCAGCCTCTTGGGTCCCTATATTTCCCTTACGGATTACTGTGGATGTGGCCTCCGGTCGGAGGGAAGTTACTCTCCCTCGTCGTTCTTGATTTTCGGGAAGTACTGATTATTTTATTTTTTGTTATTCTACTTTTCTTATTGCCTATTACTGTCGCCTACTTTCTATCGCCTATTTTCGTTCCTTTGCATGGCTGTTATTGTTCTATAAAGGGCTTTAATCGGTTTACGTGTACTCGCGTCGTTTTCCGTCCCTTTTTGATGGTATAATTGACGTCTGAATGTTTTTCTATTATTTCGTACGGTCCTATCCGCGGGGATTCTAATTTTTTCGATCTTCCTCTGCGCACCGTTTCGTCGTGCAGCAGAACTTTGTCTCCTACGCGGAAATTGATTTCTTTCGTTTTCTTATCGTACGTCTCCTTGGCCTTAGTTTTTTCGTTTCGCAAATGTTCCTTTGCAACTCGTTGGGTCGCTCTTAGTTTTTCTTTTAATTCCTGCGCGTAATCATCGTATGTATACGTCGGTTTCGGTGGTTGCGACAGTGCTGTAGGTAGTGTCGCTCGGTGCCCGTATACTAATTCAAAGGGCGTAAACCCGGTCGCCGTGTGCGGCGTCGTGTTATACGCGAACATTGCGTATGGCGTCCATTCGTCCCAATCTGTCTGGTCCGCGTTAATATAATGTCGTAGGTATTCTGCTAATGTCCTATGAGAGCGTTCTAGCGCTCTATTGCTCTCGGGGTGGTATGCCTGTTTGAATTTTTTTATCTTTAATAATTTGCAAGTGCTTTTGAATATCTCGCTAAGGAAATTCGTTCCTCGGTCCGTCAGAACTTTTTCTGGAATCCCGTATTCAAAGATTATTTTCGTAACAAATTTTTTCGCGATCGTATTCGCTTCTTGATTAGGTACGGGTATCGCTTTACTGAACTTAGATAAATTATCCTGAAACGTGAGGATATAAATTATTTCCGCTTTCGGTCATTGTCAAAGGTCCTACTATATCTAGAGCACATTTTTCAAACGGTTTATCCGCGGTGTCTGTAATTACTAAGGGTGCTTTACTTTTTCGCGATAACTTATTCTTCTGACATAGTTCGCATTTGTTAATATAATTCGACGTCTCGTGTTAATCCTCGCCAATTATGAGTCAATCGTATTCAATTTATGGTGCGTTTCACTCCTTGATGTCCTCCTACAGGTGCATCATGGTATTCGTACAGTATACGTTGCTTCTCTCGGTGTATCTTCTTTCGACGTCACGCCGGTTCCGTTGGGTTAAACTCTCTCGCGCCCACGTAACAGTCGCCGTCATCAATTGTTTAAAAAATTTTGCTTCCTGAGAGTCATTTAAACTCTCTCGGTCGTAGTGGACACATCGGCTGATAGAAGTTGCTGTCGTTTGCAGTGGAAAAAAATAGGTTTTGTTCTTCTTTTAACAAATCTATCTTAAGAATGGATCACAAAAGGTATGTTCAAGAATTTGATCAGTCCTGGAAAGTTAATTATTTCTTCAGTTACATTTCCAATCGTACGGTTTGTTTACTTTGCGGTTTTGAACCTTCGGCAGTAAAAAAATTTACAGTAGAGAGGCATTTCATAAATAGTCATTCAGTCGATTACTCGAATTACTCACATTCAGAAAAGTTAAGTATTATTGAAGGATTGAAATTAGTTTATCAAGAATGGTTATTTTTTGAAGAAAGTGCAATATCTTCTTCTAAATCTTCCTCTCAAAAATCCCTACTAGCCTCTTATGCTATTTCTTTGCTTATAGCACAAAATTCGAAGCCATTTACCGAAGGTACTTTCGTGAAAAACTGTATCATCGAAGCAGTGAAAGCTTTCGGTAATTCCTTGACGCTTGACGAAGCAATGCGTATTCCCCTCAGTGCAAAAACTATTACTTCGAGAATTACTGATTTCAGTAATTCTATAGAAGAAAAATTAAAAAATCTTTTAAAGTCCTGTATGTATTTTTCTTTGTGTTTGGATGAGAGCACCGATATCCAACATACGAGTTAGTTGAGTATTTTTATTCGAATCGTGCAAGACGATTTCTCATGTGTCGAGGAGCTCTTAGATTTTGTCTCGTTACATGATACAACAACCGGACTTGATATTTTTTTAGCAGTCGAAGACTCGATTAAAAAGTTTGACGTAGACTTCAATAAATGTTCTTCGATTACGACTGACGGCGCAAAAGCTATGGTAGGTTCAAAAATAGGATTCGCCGGCCAATTAAAGCAGCGAAATTTTAATATCCCTATTATACATTGTATAATTCATCAGGAAGCACTAAGCGGCAAAGTTATCAAATTGTCAACAGCTATAGAGACTGTTACTAAAATCATTAATATAATTAAAGGTGGACACAAGTTCCTCAGTCATCGAAAATTTCAATTATTTCTCCAAGAACATAATGCTGTCCACACAGATGTCCCACTTTATTGTTCAGTACGTTGGCTTAGTGCTGCAAAATGTTTGGAAATATTTTTTGCAATAAGAAAAGAGATCCTCCTTTTGTTGAAAAAAATAAACAATCAAAAATTTCAGGAATATATATCTGTTTTAGAAGATATAACATTTCTTTCCGAACTTGCCTTTATTACTGACATGACTAATCAACTTAGGCTTCTCAATTTAAAGCTGCAAAAACCAAATCAAAATATTTCCCAATTAGTTAGTCATGTTGATTCTTTCCGAAGGAAATTACAGTTATTCAAATCTCATTTAAATAATAACATTTTCCATTTCTTTCCTTCTTGCCAGATTCTTCTCGAAGAACATGGCAGTAGCTGTAATTTCAAGGAAAACATCCATTTCGTAGATTCTGTTATAGAAGAATTCGATACGCGTTTTACCTGCTTCGAAAAACTTCGAACAGAATTAATTCTTTTTGAGAATCCTCTTACAGCGCCAATCGAAGAACAGCATCTTAATTTACAGGATGAATTATGTGATCTGCAAAATAATATTTCTTTTAAAACGGTTAAAGAAACCGGTGCAGATTTTTATAAAATTTTATCGAAATCATCCTACCCCAAGCTTCGAGATTTTGGACTCCGAATTTATTCTATGTTCGGATCTACATATTTGTGAGACTTATTTCTCAAAAATGAAACTTATCAAAAATGAAAAACGTTCTTGTTTAAGCGACAATTCTTTACCGCGTCTTATGCGTCTTGCTACGTGCAATATGCAGATCGACGTTCCTGCTGTCGCTTGTAAAAAATCCCGAAAATAATTATTCTGAATGTGAGTATTTTTTATTTTACTTAAGAGATTTATATATAAATATATACTAGGTGCGCAACTAAGTTTCCGGGTTTTTTTGATCAATAAAAAATGGAAAATTTCAAGAGAAATACAAAAAATGGTTTATTCAAAGTATCGTCCCTCGCTAGCTATACATTTTCGCCATCTCTCTGGCAATACATGAATACCGCGACAATAAAACGACGCGTCTTTGGACCGAAACCATTCATCCAACCAATTTTGCACTTCTTCGAAATTGGTCAAGTGTAGCCCAGCCAAGCCATGCGCCATCGACCGGAACAAGTGATAATCGGAAGGCGCCAGGTCTGGCGAATACGGCGGGTGCGGTAGCAGATCCCATTTCAGCGTTTTGATGGTGTCCTGGACGATGGAACTGCGATGGCACGGAGCGTTGTCGTGCTGCAATATCACTCGTTCGTGTCTCGTGTCCCATTCTGGCCGTTTTTCGAGCAATGTATGGTTTAAATTGATCAGTTGTTGTCGGTAGCGATGCCCATTGACAGTTTCGCCCGGTTTCAGCAGCTCATAGTACACGATTCCTTTCTGGTCCCACCAAAGCGCTCCTTGTCCTCAGTGTCGAAATCGCCACTTCTGAAGCGTTTAAACCAATCTTCACAGGTAGTTTTCGATGGTGCATGTTCGCCGTAGGCCTCCTCAAGCAAACGACGTGCTTCAGCTGCATTTTTTTTTTTCAAGTTAAAGCAGAAAAGCAAAGCTTCCCGCAAATGCTGTTTATTTGGCACAAAACTCGACATCTCCGTTGTTAGAAAAAATATTTTTGCGTTGCGATATGTGTTTATATAACGACTGGTTATTGTTAACAGATGTCCAAGCTATAACTTCAGACAACTTCAGACATGTAAGTCGAGTACATGTGTTATTGGTGCCATCTATGTGTGAAACCCGGAAACTTAGTTGCGCACCTAGTAATATCTTATGATATAAAATTTTGCCGCCAAGCCACATATTTCGTCATCTTCTTCATTATTTTTTAGTGAAATAGACCTACAGAAAAAACTAGTTAAAAAGCGCATCAACAATAGTACCTCACGGGTGATGTGGAAAGCTATCGCCAAATTGTAATTATTACATATTACTGTCACAAAAATGTATATTACTTTAACATATCTAATATATTATAACTATATTGTGTATATAAATTTTAGAGATGATTTGGCGGAAGGTACGATCCCAACGTATTTCTACATAGGGACGCTCCTGAGACACAGCGTCACGCGCGCGATCGGCAGCTCGGCCGGCGAGCCGCGAGCGGTAGTGGGGGGATAGGAGGCGTCGCCTCGAGAATCGGCCCGAAAAGAGCATCTAATTCCGAGCACTGAACTAAAACAACAACAAGGAGATATGCGTAATTTGATACATGAAATGCGGTTGCAAGATGATCAAACATTTTTTGAATACATGAGGATGACATGTGATATGTTTGACTATATATTGACTATAGGTAGGACCTTTGATAACAAAAATGGAAACTAATTGGAGAGTTCCTATTCCAGTAGCTGCAAGATTAGCTATGACTATACGGTATGTATACTAGAAAAAGAAAATAGGAAACACTTCATATCCTAAAATTGGGCTTTTAGAGTATGAAAAGTGTTCTCTATTTTTTTTCAGTAATGTAATTATGTTAACAATTTAAATATTTAATATTAAGCAATACATTAAGAAATATTTACAAGATAAATACTAAATTAGCATTCATGAACTGAATTTGTAGTTATTTAGCAAGTGGAGATGGGCTCCATAGCATTTCATTATGCTATCGGACTGGAAGGAGTACCACATCAGGTATAATAAAGGAAACTTGTCAAGCTATATAGGATTGTTTTCATGAAAAAGTGTTATTTACTCCTACATAAGATGGATGGCGAGAAATAGCTGAGGAATTTAAAGAAATATGGAACTTTCCAAATTGTATCGGTGCTTTAGACGGCAAGCATGTTGCTATAATTGTAAGATTATATTAAAACAATTTGGACTTCCGGATGAGTAAGAAAGGCGGGTGGTTGCTCGGAGAAGAGAAGGAGGAATTATGGAAGGAATAAAAAAGTAAGAAACGAGGAATGTGACGAAAGAGAAGAGACACATAAAAGAAGGACGGAGGAACGCGAGCACATGGAGGAGGAACCGGAGTCGTAAGAGAATCGGAGTAAGGCAGGATGGAGAATACGTGGAAAAGTGAGGTTAAGTCGGAGCGAGGCAGGGCCAGGAGAGAAGGCGAGAGAAGAGGGAGGAACACCAAGCGGAGGGACCGAAAACGATAAGGAGAAGAGAGGGAATTACGAAGAGAAAGTGAACGAAGAGATATAGGTAGAAGATAGGGGAGAGAGAGAGACGAACGAGCATGCGTGAGACGCGGGCGCGAAACTGCAGGGCACGGAGATGCGTGTGGTGAGTGGAGAGGCGAGATGGCGCTGAAGCGTCGGGGCGGCGCACAGTGGTCAATTCGAGAGCTTTTGAATTATTTTTTTTTCAAAAAACCTGCGGGGGGTCAAATATGAACGAATCAGGGTAATTTTTTTTTTAAAACACTCGTTACAGATAGTACTTTGACAGGTCACTGCCTAAATTTTAAAATAAACAATTGTAAAATTATAAAAGTTAATACAATTTGCGATTTAGTAATTACAATAATTATTTTTTAAAGCATCCATTTTTCCTTATTTTCAACGAACTTGAAAATGTATACTCTGGGGTTTTCGAGGTCGCTGATTATGATTCTAAGGTGAAAATTGGTATATTCAAAATGGCGGATCCAATATGGCCGACTTAATTTCGAAAAACGATGCAAATTTTATAACTTGGGGGTTTTCGAGGTCGCTGGTTACGAATCTAAGGTCAATATTGGAATATTTAAAATGGCGGATTAAATATGGCAAATAATAATAATACGTCTATGTAACAGAACGGATATTTTTAAATTTTTTTCTGATAGTAATTGGGGTGAAATTGTGGCAAAACGTTAAGATATTATTTATCTAACAATTTGTAAGTTAGAGAATTACTTTATCTACTCGATTAGTTTAAAATTGATATCATAGCTAGGTGTAGGAGCTCAGTTTAAATTATTATTCATATAGTTATCTAGCTAAAAGAGTTTATATTCTTTGCTCTTCGTTCATATCAAGTTCGTTATGATTGTACAAATTCTATGTCTTCAAAATGAAATAATCTTTTTCCAATTTCTTTGACTTTTTTATGTTAAGCATCATTAGCTTAATGTATCATTATTAGCAGAAAATGGAAAAGTAACGTAGCATTTACAAAATTGTCATGTAATTTTTGTTAAATAATAAACGTAAAATTGTATTGACCAAGAATTAATTTCATACTTATAGATATTAATTTGAGGAAATATGAAAATAAAAAATACATTTTGTAACTCATACGTAATGTGAATTTTTATAAGAAACTTAATTAATAGTTTCCTTTCTTCGAAAAAAACGATAACTGAAATTTTGCAATAATAATGTATCATATTTTTAACGTATTTTTTTAAAGGTGCTTTATCATTGCATTATGAATCTTAAAGAACATTATGAGCTAGTGAACCTATATTTTCACGTGGAATTTCATTGTGTAATAATTAAAAGCATGGGACTTCGGGTTTAAAAATTTCAAGTATACCGTAGAATACCCTCTATATGAAAACTTGTTTTCAGCTACGCTAAAATAAAATATTCTACTGTCCATGAAGTAATGACATGTTCTGTGTATCAACGAAAAATGCATTCGACATATTGCAGAAAATGGACACATACGCAATCGCGCGTGTATGCATGCGCAAAAATAAAAAATGTGGCAAACACTTGTCGAAAACTTAAGGCATTCTGATTCACATTATTAACATTTCTTTAGCATCGTCAGATAGTTCTTTAACTTTTTTAATTTCTATATATCTGCGAGAGCTAACCAAAGGATCCGAAGAAATTAGCATGTAATGAAGAACATCTTCGTTTGATGCAGTTCGATTGAACATTCGGCTGCATGATAATCGGGCTTGTCGAAAATGTTTGTTATTTGCTTCCTGGCATTCTTCAGAATACCATCCAATTGGTAATGGAAATGCTTTTATGATGTTACTTTCATGGATCAGAATTTTATGTATCGCAGGTGGCATGTTGTACCACGGGTACAAATCGACACATAATCTTGCTGTATCCAAAGCATAAATTTTGAATGCATTACAGTCTACAGCTTTTCCGCTTGTAATAACCTGTAAAATATTATGTATTCGATTTATGAGAGTTTCATCCAACTGCGTTATTTCAGCCACGTGTTTGGAATTTGCAAAGAATGCTCGTGCCACGTTACCCGTGTTTGTTGTACCCCAACCTTGCTTAACAACATCGACTGTGATGGACAATTTCGATTTAAGCAAGGTTTGAATATTTTTTTTTCGTTGAGCTCTGGACTTCTTATCCTCATCAGATCTTACGGCACTTGCTTTGATATCCATGTAACACGCGATGTGGAGGAGGTATTCCAAAGAACGAATCCAGGCATGCAATGTTGACAAACCGAACTTATAAGATTGTGTGTCCGGTTCACGCTCAAGTACACCGTCTATATCATTTATTTCTGATGGGCCCACATGACAAATGTTGCAACGCGTGGATGCTTTTTCTCCAGTCAGAATGTTGCAAATTTTGCCGTCAATCATTGTGCATTTGAATCAAAAAGTGACTTCAAATGTCTTATTGGCAACATTTACATTGCACGTACCTACTTTTTCGAACTGCGAATTGTAGTGGTTATAAATTCTTTTAACCACGTCATCAGTTTCTTTCACAAATTCAAATAATATCGGTCGACAGAGAAGAACTGAAGATGGTGTTTTATTTTCCCAAATTATGTTATGGTCGCTTTCCAGACGCAAAGGCGCAATGGAAACTAAAAATACGGTTTTGTCCGACTGTACTGTTTCCTGTTCAAAATGACATTCATCGTCTGAAGCTTCCAAATCGGACAAAAATCGTGTGTTTTCATGAGCTGACCATTTTTGCCGTGTCGTTTGTTGCCCGGACGCGCCATCCATCCCCCACTTCCCATACAACTTCAATTTGTAATTCTGCATTTTGTCTATGACACCCTTATCTACACTGTTGATTATCCTTTTTGCTGTATGTTGTAGTAACGAAACCATGTTAATTTTTGCTCCAGATTGCGTTACTTTCATATTGTCTGGATAACAGGTAAGTTTGTATGACATGAGCTTCGGATAAGAAGGGTACAATTTATCCCCGTGAATCTTTTTATTGTGGAATCTCAGTTTCTCGTATTTTCGTTTAGTTAGTCCTAAATCCATGTACATAGCTAATATATTAGCGATGTACGCTGGGTCATCGTCATAATGTGCATTATCATCATCGGGTTCATCATGATCATCAATATCATCATCGTCAGCAACATCGTCATTATTATCATCATCATTACCGTCAACCTGATCATCATCATCCTCATCACCATGATCACTGCAGTAAGTTTCAGCATTGTCGTCATCAGTTTTCATGCTTTTCAATTTGACAGCCCTCGTTAGCTCTTCTAAGGTATACAAGGAAGCGATGTCACTAATTCGCCTTCGCTTCGTTGAATCGGATCCTTTCTCGTAACTTACACGTTGACGACCTCTTTTTAAATTTGCACTATTTCCTGGTGATTTTTGTTTTAAGCAACTTGTGCTAGTCTTGCCTCGGCTATCGTTAAATTGAATCTTGAATTCATTCTGTAAGAATTCGCCCTGTTTCGATAAGAATACCTGCCTTGTTCTATTGGCCTGCATCCATTTTTTGTGATAAGTGGGCAGAAAAGTTTTTTGCAACATGCTTTTGATTGTATTAATCTGATCGGCAGATAATGAAATATTCAAGAAATGAATATGGTCCATTAAAGCATTTAACTTTCCTTTATTGTCATTTACTGAACAATTCCAAATTATTTCACACAAAGTAATATTTTTTATTTTAAACTCCATGGTTTTCAAAAAGAAACGATATCCGGTGAATATATGTTTCTGAAAAAATATCCAAGTAGGAATAATGTATCGTGGAAATAATATTATATCGGAGAGACAAAATATATGCTAACATACGTTCGGAACGGAAAGAATCATATCATGTAAAGATTTCTATGTGTTAAGTCTGAATGTGTGAATGTGCGAAGATATCAATTAGGACGCAACATAGACCTAGAATAAGATTCGGACGCTTCCGTGTGCTGTCGAGTCGGTTAGACTTGGAAACATTCGGACGCTTCCGTGTGCTGTCAAGTCGGTCGAGCGTATTCATTTCTTGAATATTTCATTATCTGCCGATCAGATGAATACAATCAAAAGCATGTTGCAAAAAACTTTTCTGCCCACTTATCACAAAAAATGGATGCAGGCCAATAGAACAAGGCAGGTATTCTTATCGAAACAGGGCGAATTCTTACAGAATGAATTCAAGATTCAATTTAACGATAGCCGAGGCGAGACTAGCACAAGTTGCTTAAAACAAAAATCACCAGGAAATAGTGCAAATCTAAAAAGAGGTCGTCAACGTGTAAGTTACGAGAAAGGATCCGATTCAACGAAGCGAAGGCGAATTAGTGCCACAATTTCACCCCAATTACTATCAGAAAAAAATTTAAAAATATCCGTTCTGTTACATAGACGTATTATTATTATTTGCCATATTTAATCCGCCATTTTAAATATTCCAATATTGACTTTAGATTCGTAACCAGCGACCTCGAAAACCCCCAAGTTATAAAATTTGCATCGTTTTTCGAAATTAAGTCGGCCATATTGGATCCGCCATTTTGAATATACCAATTTTCACCTTAGAATCATAATCAGCGACTTCGAAACCCCAGAGTATACATTTTCAAGTTCGTTGGAAATAAGGAAAAATGGATGCTTTAAAAAATAATTATTGTAATTACTAAATCGCAAATTGTATTAACTTTTATAATTTTACAATTGTTTATTTTAAAATTTAGGCAGTGACCTGTCAAAGTACTATCTGTAACGAGTGTTATAAAAAAAAAATTACCCTGATTCGTTCATATTTGACCCCCCGCAGGTTTTTTGAAAAAAAAATAATTCAAAAGCTCTCGAATTGACCACTGTGCGGCGCTGGGTGTCGGCGATGGTGGGCTCCGGCTGGGGCTGAGACGGCGCGGGGTGCCGGCCCCTCCAAAAGAGTGGGTTGGCACCACTGCGGAGCGTCGAGCGCAGCACTGGGGCCCACGGTGCCTGCGCGCGCGGAGACGAATGGGAGATAGAATGCTGCGGTGGAGAGGGCGCGCAGGCAGGTGAGAGGAGAAACGGACGAACGGCGGGTTGGCGCCACTGCGGGACGGCGAGACGGGTTTGAAAACGCGCGGTGAAGTTGGTAGTTGAGAAGCAGTTGAGCAGTAAGTAAGGATAGCACGAGAGCCCTGAGAAGACACAGAAGTTGAACTGAGAATGCGAAGGAGGAAAAACGTGGAGGAATACGCGGAGGAACGTAAGTGGCAAAGTAGGTTAGAAGCGTTTGACAAAAAGGGGGCTGAGAGTGAAAGCGAGGAGGGCTGAGGCAAGAGTAAATGAGCGGACAGGTTAGAAGTACAGCACACTAATATAAGGTTCTATTTGTTATAGCAACAGAAAAGGAGAGGATGCCTAGAGTACGACAGAGGATGGAGGAGGCTGAGTGGGCTAAGGAAATCGTGAAAGAATTAAGAGAGATAGGGCAAGGAATTATGGAGGAAATAAGGCGAGAAGGAAAGGAGGTTAAGAAGGAAATGAGGGAGTTAAGAGCGCAGTTAGAAAAGATGGAGAAGAGGCAGACGGAAATGAGGCAAATCAATGAGAACGAAGGACGTAGAGAGGAGGAAGAGAAGGAAGCGGATGAGAGCTGCGGACGGAGTCAGAAGGAAAGAGAGACAGAAAAGGTGGAGAAGAACAGAAGAGGAACGGCGACGAAGGAAATGGTAGAAGAGGAGAGAGGAGAGAGCAATGAAGGAGGATGGAGTGATAAAGAATGGGGAAGAGAGTGGTGGGAGGAAGCGACAAGTGAGGAAGAAGGGAGAAGCGAAGGGAGGAGGAACGACAGCGAGGAAAGGAAAGGAACGGTGGTAAGACGGGGGGCGAAAAGACGAGGAAAAGGAAGGAATGGCCTGAGAATGAGACGGAAAGAAGAGCAATGACTGAGGAGGAGGATAGAGGAAGCAGAGGAAAAAGCGAGGTTAGAAAAGACAAAAGAGGGATAGGGGAAAGAGATAAGGAGAAGGAACACGATGATGAGAGGAACAGGTTGTGGCGAATGGCGGAAGATAGAGAAAAGGATGTAAGAAGAAGAAGAGAAAGGAAGGAAAGAGAGGCGGAGCGAAAAGACGAAAGAGAGAAAAAGGAGATGGCCGAAAGGAAGAAAAGGAGCCTAATTTGGAGGAGAGTGACAGGAGAAGGACCAAGGGAAAGAAGGGAACTGGTGGAAACAATAATGGAAAGGGTAGAGGGAAGAATAATCCCAGTAAGAAAGGTTGTAGAGGTGACGGGTGCGGACAAAAAGGAGGTGATGTTTATGGAGCTTGAAGAGGTGGACGATAAGGTGGAAGATATAATTGGAAGGAGTGAGGAGATATGGAGAAGATGGGAGGTAGGAGTCGACGAGGAACTTACGATGGAGGAGAGAGCATATAGGCACAGGATGGTAAGGAAAGCAAGAGAAGAAAGAATGAAAGGAAGGTCAGCGGTAGTGACGAATAAGAGACTTTGGATAGATGGGAAGGAAGTGAAATGGGATGAGGAGGGAAACAGATGGAGGAGGATTTGAAGGTTAGGAGAGATGCAGATACGGAGGAGAGGAAGGTGAAGGAATAGTGGTTTGGCTAGATAGAGAGAGAAAAGAAGAGATGATGGTAAAAACAAGGCAGAAAAGAAATTGAGTGAAGACAGAAGCTCGAAGTATGAGAGAAACAAAAAGCGAAGAGAAGAATAGCAAGCAAGCAAGAAAAGAAAGAAAGAAGATCGGAATAAGGCATTATACAATAAATGTTTTTATTTGTTCTGATGGTAAAAACAAGGCAGAAAAAATTGAGTGAAGACAGAAGCTCGAAGTATGAGAGAAACAAAAAGCGAAGAGAAGAATAGCAAGCAAGCAAGAAAAGAAAGAAAGAAGATCGTAATAAGGCATCGTACAATAAATGTTTTTATTTGTTCTGTAGTAGGTTGCAGGTAGGGAAAAGAGGAAGGAAAGCCAAAAAAAGGAGGAGCCGGACAGATGAGACAGAAGCAGGAGGGACAAATGAGAGGAAGTTATGAGGAATATTCAGAGGAACCGACAAAGAGGGAAGGGAGCCAGAAAGAGGAAAAGGAAGGAAGGCTGAAGGGAAGGCCGGAGAGTATTAAGGAAAAGGGAGGGTGGGTAATAGCATGTGAAGTCGCCCAATGGCGAGGATTTGAAGGGAAAATATGAGTTTGTAAAGGTTTGGGTACGTTCCTTAAAAACGCCTTGTAAAGCCGCGAGGCATACAATAAACCAATTGAATTGAATTGAATTGAATATTAAAACAATTTTAAGAACGTCTAATTTTTATAAATTTTGAAAAAAATTATTATAGGTAATAACTGTTAGTTTCACAGTGTCCCGAAAAAGCAGGAAGCACATATTATAATCAGACATCATAACTGTTATAAGACAAATGTTAAAAGTTATCGTATAAGAGTTAATATATTCAATTAAAAAATTTTGGTTACGAATAACCATTATGAATAATTAAAATTGTATTTTGGTTACGAATAACAATTATCAATGACGGCAATTAAATTTTGGTTATCAGTAACCATTATCGATGACCTGAATTTTATTTTGGTTACCGATAACCATAATCGACAGCGAAAAATTTTTTTTGTTACCGATAACCAATATCGACGGAAAAAATTCTTTCTGGTTACACTCGAATTGTCAATTGTTATATATGTAAGTTTATTGCGTTTCCCCGTAGGGTTTACAATCTATAAGGCGTTTTTATGAGGAACGTACCCAAACCTCTTACAAAAACAAAACTCTTCTTCGCGTCCTGGCCATAATCCATTGGCGTTTTTAAAGGGACGTACCCAACCCTTTACAAAAACTCCCCTTCGCGTCCTGGCCATATGCGACCTTACAATACATTTCCCCTACCTTGCGACCTTACATTTCATTTCCCCTCCCTTCGTCTTTCATCCGACCATCTTCTTCCGCCTCCCTTGCTTCAGGCACCTCTTTACTTCTCTCCTTTCCGCCATTGCTCTTCCCCTTTCCTTCCGTCTCTCTCTCTCTCTCCTCTCGCTCGCCGCCTTCCCTCCTTATTCCACCTTCGCTCTGGAAACAAACTGTGTTATACCTTCATCTTATTTCCCTCTCCTCCTCCCCTCCCTTTCCCCTGCCACTTCTTTCTCAATCTTCCTTCCTTTCTCCTTTCCATCCTACCTCCCTCTTACCCTTCTTTCTTCCTATGGTCCTCGTCCTTCTCCGTATCCATACCCTTGTTTCCACCGATCACGCTTACCTCTTTCACCTCCGCCTTTACCTTTACTAATTCCGATGCAAACAGACTCTCCTCCCTCCTTTTCGTAATCTCGTCCTCCCCCGTCCTCTTCCAACTCCTACTTTCCTAATCTCTCCTTTCCTTTCTCCTTTCTTTCTCCTTTCTTTCTCCTCTCTTTCACTTTTCCTCGTCTCCACCGATTTATCCTCGTCCATCTTCACCCTTAATCTACTCCCTTCCTTTCTCCTCCGTCGCTTTCTTTCCTTCTCCTTCTATCACCTGTCCATATGACCGGCCCGTTCGATCGTTCGACCCATCGATCCGTCGCGACGACTCCCTGCTCCGTTCCGCATCTGCTGCGCCTGCCGCGCCACCATCGACAATTCCTCTGTCTCGCGACAGGTCGATCGATCGCCCGATCGATACTCCATGCTGCCACTCGCTCAGCTCCCTCGTCATGTAACCTGGGCTGCTACTTCCGTTCCTTCAATCCCGCCCTTCTCCCTAACCTCACTTTCCACGTGCCTCTTCAACAACGTTTCCCATCTCCTCCAGACCTCCTTCCGCTTCACCTCCATTCTCCCGTCTTCCTTTCGCACTCCCCTATCTACTCCCCTCATCCCAACACCTTTCTCACATCCCAATCTCTCCCTTCAGCCACTTTCACTCTCCTACCACTTAACCACCTGTTCCCCCGCCGAGGGCTACGGGGGAACTTCCGAATTGTCAATTGTTATTAACATTACTAATAATTAGTACTCATTGACAACATAAAGAAAATTAATTATAAAACTTATTGGTTGGCGCTCGCTTGTATATAGCCAATATCAGTATCCTTAGTGTTAGTTGTACATACTAGTTAATAAGTTGCATGTATTATTAGCGTACATTGGTCGAAACGTTACCGTCGGTAACACCAAAATCGTAATTCGTGACTCGCGCGAGACGTTGGCGGATCGCGATAAATAGGCAACACTCGCGCGACTCACCCGACTCGTGCTGCCCGCCCGCGGGTGGCCCGCCCAATTGCTGGAGAAGTTGGTATTCGCTCGCGCCGCAATTCGCAGGTGCGTGAGACGATGGAGTACCGGAGCATTCATTCGCTGTTCAAACGCGAACTCGTCAACGCACCTTTTGGAGCACGCGGAGTCGACTCCCTTCGAGCCCGTGCTTTTCTTGCCTGTTCTGTGCACCGCTCGCCTGTCTATCTCGGGTCTTGCCTACTTTCCTGCACTGCTTGCTTGTGTCTTGCCTGCTTGCTTGCCGGCTCGCCTCCTCGCTTACACGGAGGACTTAACCGAGGGAAGGACGAAGGAGCGAGGAATCGAGAGAGAGACGAGAGAACACCATCCGAGGGGGCAACGGGCAACGAACGGTGAGTCGCTTGGCATTGCATTTTTTCGCTTTCGTGTTGCATGTCGTTACATCTCGTGAGGGAACGGTCCCTCTGGTCCTTCGAGTTATCGCTACACGCTTTAGACCATTCGCGAATCCGGGGCGACTAATACCCCCCCGAGCATTGGTCCTTCGAGCCGGATCTTTTCCTTCTCGCGTTAGAAAATTCCGCCGACCTTTCGCGCGAATCGCAAAAACATCGCCTAATCATTGTAAATCGTCTCGTCGTATCGATTAATCAGCGCGTGCAATTGTTCGCTTGCGCGCGTGCCATTAGTCGACCACTTTCGCTTTCGTATCGGGTGATCGGCGCGTGCACGCTCCTCCTGCGTGATATCTCTCGTCCTTCGTCGCACTCGGCACGTTGCGACGAAGATATCCGCGTAATTGTAATTTCGCTTACGCGCGCGCCATTACTCGATCCCTTTCGCTCGTCTCATCGATCGTCATCGATCTCGCAAGTCCATCGGGACATTGCATCGAATCCTAGGCGTGTGCCCCTCGCGTGATATCTCTCGTCCTTCGTCGCACTCGGCACGTTGCGACGAAGATATCCGCATAATTGTACTCGTTCGCGCGCCCGCCATTACCTCGATCCTTCGCGCTAATCGCTGCATAATCGTTGCGGCCCTACAATTAGTAGCATGGAATAATCGGTGCGTGCACGCTCGCCCCGCGTGATATCTCTCGTCCGTCGTCGCACTCGGCACGTTGCGACGAAGATATCCGTGCAACCTCCGGCGCGTGCCATTATTCAAGCTCTGCGGCGTAACTCTGCATAATCATTGCAGATTTCGCAGTAAAAAATTAATTGCGATAGGCGATCGAATATTCGATAATATTCCATCGCCGTCAATCTTTCGTTCCGAACTCGAGTCGTCCGCCCCCCCTCGACCTTGGCGAGCGGCGCGGTGCCTTCGCTCATTGTTCGGTTGTTTTGGTCTCCGCATTCCAAAGCAAGACATACTTCGTACGTTGTTGTGCTGGCTGCCATCCCCTGGCTTATATTCGACTCTCGAATTCGTCGTTTCCTTCGCACGTTTGTGTATTGTATTTCGCTAACGGTCGACGAGCATAATACTATTTGTGCCGCGCGTTTCACGAACGGCCTTCAACTTAAGACATTAGATATCGTACTTTGATTTCAAAATGAATCGGGGCTGCATATCGCGACGCGAACTGTGCATGCGGCGGATGCAGGAAATACATAAATATTCGGCGCTCGCGGTGGACAACGTGGCTCTGAGACCAAACTTTCTCGTTCGTTATCCGACGGTAGCCCAATTAATTCAGGATTTTGAGGAGGCCCACCTCCAAGTAATACAAGACGCGACGGATGAGGAATTCGCCATCGAAGACGCGAAACGTGACGAGTTCGACCGGATGCGTTTCACGGTAATAGGGCGATACGAAAGCTTCGCTCCCGCGCGGGGGACCGACGAGTCCTCGCGGGGCGCGCCGCAAATGCATCACTCCGCAATCAAATTGCCGAAGATCGCCCTCCCTCAATTCAAAGGGGATCTTGGCCAATGGCCATCGTTCATCGCGCTGTACAACAAGGCGATCCACGAAAATCGCAGCGTGTCCGCTATCGAGAAATATCAGTACTTGTTGGCCTCGCTATCGGGGGAGGCTCTCGGCATCGTAAGAAACTTGCCGCTGACCGCGGAAAATTACGAGATCGCGTATGATGCGCTTCGAGAGCGCTATCAGAACAAACGCAGGTTAGCAACGCAGTACTGGCGTTCGTTTGTACACGCCAAGCCGTTGATTGCGGATTCCGCCGAATCCCTCCGCGCGTTATTGGACGTGTTCACCGAGAACACGCGCGCCCTGAGTATGCTGGATTATCCTGTGGAGGCGTGGGACTTTATGCTGCTAAATCACTTGTTAGAGAAGCTCACTCCTACGCTACGGGAGAAGTTCGAAGCGGCCCACATGACCGTGGAATTGCCGCGGTACAATCACTTAACGAAATTTCTGGCGGGATACTGTACGGTTCTCGCGTCGGCATCAAACTCTTCGGCGCAATCGAGTAAATCAAAACCTCAGCCGCCAAAGAAGGCCGCGTCGACCAACTCGCTCGTCGTCCAAAACGCCGCGTGTCCTAAGTGCACGGAGCAGCATTTGCTGACTAAGTGCCCCGTTTTCCTGCAGCTCTCGGTCCAGGAGCGGTACAACTTCGCTCGTGAACAGGGACTCTGTTTAAACTGCCTCCGCGCGGGACATAACTTGAGGAATTGCTCTAGCACTTTTACCTGCCGGTCTTGTCGGGCGAAACACCACTCGCTCCTGCATTTCGGGCAGGCCAGCGTCCCGCCTCTTGCGGCCGCCCCGGCGGTCACTCCGGTCGTTGACAATCCCGCGGCTCCGGTAGATACGGGCGATAAACCGATCGTCTCCATGGCCAGCATTTCGAATCGCGTGGTCTTGCTGTCGACCGTTCGTGCGGAGGCCCTCGACGTTCACGGCAGAGCCTTCCCGGTGCGCATATTGCTCGATAGCGCGAGTCAGGCGAATTTCGTTACGGAAAGTTGCGCTCAAAGGGGCGGCTTCTCTCGGACAAGGCATCGCGCGACGGTGTTAGGCATTGGCGAAGCGAAGGCCGCCACTACGAGGGGCCTTACCTCACTCGTTATCCGGGTGCAAAATAAAACCGACATTCGATTCCCGGTTGAAGCCACCGTGCTCCCCCGCATCACCTCGCCGTTGCCCAGTAGCCGAGTCGAATTTAAATCGTGGGATCACCTGCGGGGACTGTCGCTCGCCGATCCGGAATTCTATTTGCCCGGTTCTATCGATGTACTACTGGGGGCGGAATCTTTCGTGTCCGTGTTACGCGACGGGCGGCGTACCGGCAAAACCGGAGAACCGGACGCCTTTAACACAGCATTCGGCTGGACCTTGATAGGCGCGGTCTCTCCATCACTGCACGAGCCATCCTTGCGCTCCTTTGCCACTACTATCGAGTCGATTGACGCCGCGGTGGGGCAGTTCTGGAAATTGGAGGAGGTTCCCGAATCTATTCCTTGCTCCGAGCAGGATCGGCGTTGCAAGGAGATATTCGACCGAACCACTTATCGCGACCATTCGGGCCGTTTCGTTGTCTCGTACCCGTTCATCTCGGACCTCCCTACGTTCGTGGATTCTCGATCGATAGCCGTCAATCGACTACGCGGACTCGAGCGTCGTTTCAAATCAAATGGGGAACTTCGAGATAGCTATAACGCATTCATGCAAGATTACTTAGATAACGGCCACATGGAGCTAGCGAACGATACCTTCCCCGCGGACGGGCGCGTGTATTATTTGCCCCATCACGGGGTTTACAAGCTAGACAGCACTACTACAAAACTTCGCGTCGTCTTCGATGCTTCGTCGAAATGCCCGAACGGGCTATCCTTAAACGATACCTTGCTCAGTGGCCCGAAATTGCAGCCCGACATAGTCGCGGTCCTACTCCTCTTTCGCGCTGAGCCCGTGGCCATTACCGCCGACGTGAAACAAATGTTCCGGCAGATCTGGATACACCCGAAGCAGCGCGATTATCAGCGTATCGTCTGGCGCTTTTCGGAATCAGAGCCAATCCTCGATTACTTACTCAAGACGGTCACGTTCGGTACAAAGGCCTCTCCGTTTCTAGCGATTTATTGTTTGCTCAAATTAGCGCACGATAATAGGAGCAAGTATCCGCTGGTGTACGCGGCGCTACTCGAGTCGCTCTACGTGGACGACGTCGTCGTCAGTGTCCGCACAGTCGAACAAGCTATTGCGCTCCGCGATCAATTGCTCGAGTTATTTCGGAGTGCCGGCTTTGAGTTGCGAAAGTGGGCGAGTAGCCACCCCGCCGCGTTGGGGGGTCTCGATCCGGAAATCTGTAGTCAGAAGACGCTTTCTTTCGAGTCGGCCGATGATCAAGCACTTAAAGTCCTGGGCCTTTGTTGGCACTCGCAGTCAGATAGCTTCGGGTTTCAGCTTAACCCTCTGACTCGAAAATGCACAAAACGTACAATATTATCGGAGGTAGCGCGTATCTTTGACCCCTTGGGATTTTTGGCGCCGCTGACATTTACCGCAAAGCGATTAATCCAACGTTTGTGGACACTAAAGCTCGAGTGGGACGACGAACCTCCGTCAGATGTTCGCCGTCAATGGGAACGCTATCAATCGGAGTTTGACGCGCTAGCTTCCCTGCGTATACCTCGTACCTTTCCCACGGGCGATGACGTTCGGCGCGAGATACACGGCTTTTGCGACGCGAGCGAACAGGGATATGGTGCAGTCGTGTACCTACGTCTTGTCACTCCGTCGGGGATTAAGATCGTGATACTTTGTGCTAAATCTAAGGTGGCTCCGTTGCGAGCTATCTCTCTTCCCCGCTTAGAGCTCTGCGCTGCGTTGCTTCTTGCAAACCTGATCGCTTACGTCCGTCAGGTCCTGCAGGGACACATAGACATAGATGATGAGTATGCCTGGTCCGATGCCAAGGTTGCTCTAGCTTGGATCCGGTCTTCCCCGCACCGATGGAAGACCTTCGTTCGCAATCGCGTTGCTCGGATACAGGAGAAACTCGCAGTATCGGCTTGGAACCACGTTGCCACTGAGTGCAATCCAGCCGACCACTGCTCGCGTGGACTTTTTCCTCGTGAACTTGCGGCAAATTCGTTATGGTGGAGAGGCCCAGAGTGGCTGGTGGAATTCGAGCCCCGCGCCGAGCCGGTTCTATCGGAAGACATCACCCCCCGCGAGGAGGAACGGATCACATCCCTCGTCGCGCTCGACCCATCGCACTCGCTATATTCATTATTAAATAGATTTTCGTCACTAGATAAGATTTGTAGAATAGTAGCGTATCTCCTAAGATTCACGGGTCGATCCGGGGCCAAGCCGGTGCCTGTGACCTTGGCCGTGGATCAACTCGAAGCGCATTCAGCATTATTAGTAGTAGTAAGACTTGTTTAGTCGGAATCATTTCGCGACGAGATTGATAGCATTAGAAACGGGAACAGACTACCCAAGCCTTTTCTCAAACTCGCTCCTTTTCTTGACCCAACGGGTATTCTCAGGGTGGGCGGCAGACTCATCCACTCGGGATTGACGTACGAGGCCAAACACCCTGTGCTGCTACCAAATAAACACCGACTGACCGAGCTCGTCATCGAACAGGTACACCGTACGAATTTACACCCAGGTAGACGCACGATTCAGTATTTGCTCGCCCAGCGGTTTTGGATAATCGGAGTACACCGCGCGATCCGACGCGTCCTTGCCGGGTGTTATAAATGCTTCCGAGCGAATCCACACGCGCTCCAACCTCCCATGGCCGACATACCGGCCGAACGGGTTAATGCAGTCAAGCCGTTTTCGATCAGCGGTGTGGATTTCGCGGGACCGTTCTCGATAGTTCCCCGTCGAGCTCGGGGAGTCTCCTCCCTCAAAGCTTATGTATGCCTGTTCGTTTGTTTCACAATTAAGGCGATCCACTTGGAAGTCGCACTGTCGCTGTCCACAGACTCCTTTCTCGCTGCGCTGCAACGCTTCGTCGCTCGTCGCGGACGCTGCTCACTTTTATTCAGTGATTGCGGCACTAATTTTGTAGGAGCGGCACGAGAGCTTGAACAGCACATGTGCCACGCAGCGGAGCGAGAAAGGATTAAATGGTCGTTTAATCCTCCCTCGGCGCCCCACTTCGGGGGCCTCTGGGAGACTGGTGTCAAGTCCTTTAAAACCCACCTTCGACGCGTGGTGGGGGATCAGACCCTATCGATAGAAGAGTTCACGACGGTCCTCGCGCAGATCGAGGCCGTCTTGAATTCTCGACCCCTCTGCCCGCTGAGTACCGATCCGTTGGACCTCGAGGTCCTGTCTCCGGGACATTTCCTAACCATGGAGCCTCTCGTGGCCGTCCCCTCGCCCGATCTGACTCCGTTGTCGACGAATCGTTTAGGTCGATGGCAGCTAGTGCAGCGGATTCACCAGAATTTTTGGAGGCGCTGGCACAAGGAGCATCTTGGTACTCTGCAGCAGTGTCCCAAATGGTGGACTACCGCCAACCCGCTCACCGTGGGCTCTTTAGTGCTTATCAAGGACGATAACGCGTCCCCTTTGCGCTGGAAACGCGGCCGTGTGGAAGCGCTCCACACCGGTAGTGATGGCGTCCCGCGTGTCGCCACGGTTCGGGTGGCGAACGGCTCGATCTCGCGCCCCTTGGTGAAATTGTGCCCCCTGCCGATGGGCACAGCACCACGAGCCACGGATTCGGAGAAATAAAATACAATGCGTTGTATTTTGGTGGGCGGCATGGTTGGCGCTCGCTTGTATATAGCCAATATCAGTATCCTTAGTGTTAGTTGTACATACTGGTTAATAAATTGCATGTATTATTAGCGTACATTGGTCGAAACGTTACCGTCGGTAACACCAAAATCGTAATTCGTGACTCGCGCGAGACGTTGGCGGATCGCGATAAATAGGCAACACTCGCGCGACTCACCCGACTCGTGCTGCCCGCCCGCGGGTGGCCCGCCCAATTGCTGGAGAAGTTGGTACTCGCTCGCGCCGCAATTCGCAGGTGCGTGAGACGATGGAGTACCGGAGCATTCATTCGCTGTTCAAACGCGAACTCGTCAACGCACCTTTTGGAGCACGCGGAGTCGACTCCCTTCGAGCCCGTGCTTTTCTTGCCTGTTCTGTGCACCGCTCGCCTGTCTATCTCGGGCCTTGCCTACTTTCCTGCACTGCTTGCTTGTGTCTTGCCTGCTTGCTTGCCGGCTCGCCTCCTCGCTTACACGGAGGACTTAACCGAGGGAAGGACGAAGGAGCGAGGAATCGAGAGAGAGACGAGAGAACACCATCCGAGGGGGCAACGGGCAACGAACGGTGAGTCGCTTGGCATTGCATTTTTTCGCTTTCGTGTTGCATGTCGTTACATCTCGTGAGGGAACGGTCCCTCTGGTCCTTCGAGTTATCGCTACACGCTTTAGACCATTCGCGAATCCGGGGCGACTAATACCCTCCCGAGCACTTATATATTTTATTTTAAGCAAACAAACGGGATGAAAATATATGAAACAAAGAATAGAAAAGAAATATTAGTACAATATTTCTATTAACACTTGTATATATTATACATATATTAATATTTAATATGGAAATTCTGCATTTAATTTTACAAACATAAGTTTTTGCAAATTTTGTCTGTCGTCTAGCATCACTTTAAGAGCTGAAAATGCTCTTTCCACGCTAACTTGCGTGGCAGGTACCGCATGAACAATTGTAGCTAATTTTGCTACATGTGGTATCGCATATTTTTTCTCCTTCCAGTAGATCATTAATTCGGTGTCGATGTCGATACGCTTTTCCTTGTAATTTTCGATTTCATTGTACATCGATTGGAGTTCACGAGAATTATCTTCTGATTCATCATCGGAAGAAGAGTCTTCTTCCATTTCTCTTATTGATTCTTCTAAGAGAGATAAAGAAGTACTACTTGTGCTTGGAATTGCTATATTATTAGTACAAATAGCATCCATATTTATTTTGTTAAGTGCCCTCTCACCCTAAAAATTGAATGTATTAATGAGAAAATTACATTATTTAACAGAATTAAATGACAACGATGTATGTACATACCTGTTTTAACGAAATCATTTGGCCAGCGACCTTTTTCAAATATCTCTTTGTTTTTGTTTTTTGTTCTGACGATAACAAACGTTTAAGTCTGGGATCTAAAAAAAGTGCAGCATTAACTGCCTCATTATTTAAAAGCTGTGTTTCTCGTTTCTCACGTTTTGCACGTGCACTCATTTTTTTCCACGTCAAAGTGAAAAAATTCGCGTATAAATATATTCCTTTTTTGACCCATGGTGTTCACTAATAATTTTATAATCTACACTGGCACCGAACATACTAATAATATTTTAATAATTTATAATTGCTTCAAAGCAACAATCTATCGTTGGGCACGTATCGGCACGACTGGGGCGGCGGAATAGACAATTTATTATTGCATATCAAAGTTGGAGAGCGCACGGTGCATTTTGAGTAGCGGGTAAATAGAGAGAAAGTTTGAGAATGCGAAGGAGGAGAGACGCAGAGGGATATTCAGACGAACGTAAGTGGTAAAGTAGTCAAAAATGTGCAGCAGAGAGAGAATTGAGAGTGATAGTGAGGAGGGCAGAGGCAAGCACTAATAAGCGGATAGGTTAAGTTTGGCAAAGGGAGGAGAGGAGGAGGAAAAATACAGCACACTAATAAGGCTCTATTTGATATAGCGACAGGAAAGGAGAGGATGCCGAGAGTAAGCCAGAGGATGGAGGAAGCTGAGTGGACTAAGGAAATTATGAAGGAACTAAGAGAGATGGGGCTAGGAATTATGGAGGAAATAAGGCGAGAAGGACATGAAATCTGTTTAATGTACAAGCTCACGCATGAGCCTGGCCTCTAGATTTGGGGGAAGGAAACGGCACACACCTTATATCAAGGGAGATGGAGAGAGATTGTGTATTCTTAAGTTCCTTTCAAAGTAATTGAATATATCTTAACCTTCCTTTACAGAGATCAAACGGTTCTATATATGCGTTATTTCAATTATTTACAAAACCTTAACGTTGTTTATAACTTTCACACAACTAGATAAACTATTGAGAACAGGAAGGAAAGATAATTATAAGTTAAATTATCACATATGTTGACAAAGTCAAAATGAAATTAAATAGTCAATGAATATCGCAATATAAGAGATAATCATATAACGAGTAATCCTTTTAATGAAGAAAGATAATTGTTTCTGAAGCAAGTTAGACATAAACAGTCTCTTATTGTAAAACGTTATTGATGAAATATATCTCACGACATATATATATATATATATATATATATATATATATCTGTCCTGAAGTTGTGAGAGTGTTCAAATTATTATTCAGGAAGTAGTTAGTAAATTAAAAGGATCATTCGTTGAGAATAATACCAAACACAAATGAGCAAAATATCATGAACACATATTGAGATAACAAACTGAGATGAATTAATACGTCAAGTCAAAATGATTAAAGCAGATCAATTTCTTTAAATAGTATTGTAACTAATTCATACGTTTAATGTAATTATAGAACACTTCAAAAGCACATTGTGATGTTTAAGCAAATGATAATAAAAAGATATCTTAAACATATATTTGCTATAAATTGATGAACACAAATTCGTGTAATATGTGACGTATTATTTCATGTAGAATAAAATAACGAAATGGGATCGCAGTAATATTTCAAATAATAGAACTCGTATGCAACGAATAGCTCAGACGTAATACAATTTACGAAATCGAATAATAAATGAAGCGGTAATCAAATTCATTTTGAACGCAATAACAATATACGAAGAGTAAATTCTAACTTTGTATGAGCATAGAGTCCAATGTTACACGAATACTTAAATCATCTTAACAAATCAGTCTTTTGCTCGCAAAGAATATAAAGATCATAATCTCTCGCTAAGAATGTAAAGATCATGAGATCTCGCAAAGAATTTACATGCAGGTTAACGAATCGTTTGAATAGCTATTCTCGGTCGCAACCGTATTATGAATTTATTTAAAAAAGTGTACTGAGCTCAGTTTTCTATCATTGTAACGCGGGCCCGTGATGCTTGCAATCCTTTAAATTTAAGACATCTCTTTCTCAATGTCTCGTGGTTTCTGAAACCAAGATCGTGATTTAAGGAACTGCCAGTACGTTATATCAGTCTAATCATGGATTAGCTCTGTCCATCGGATGTGGTTTATATAGAAATCAACGAGTTACCTCATTTGTTGCTGAAGTCTCCATAATATGCAAGAGATCCTTTAAAAAGGATCTCTCAGAGCAGCACAAATATGCTAGCTCTCAAACAGGCTGTAATAGCCGCTTATCTTGGCTGTAATGGCCGCTCATCTTGGCTTTTCCTTTTCACGAAGCCACAATGGCGGGGTCTTCCTTCTTATGGCACCACGATACAATCATGGCGTGATTGTACGCTGAGCCGGTATAGTCCCGTGGCGGGAGCTCGTTCCAATCTCTCGTCTGTACAATACTCCCGTGATATCGCCTCAACGGATTCAGTCTGGATACTCGCTTCTACCGAATCGTTATTCTGGAAGATTCTACCCGATCGTCTCAGGCATGAGAACGTTGTTACCTCGACCAAATCCCGAAAACGAATGCCCGCTCGGCGAGCCGCAAGCCCGGGCACGCTCGTCCCGCGCATGAGCTGTATCACGTTTCGTCTGCGTGATCTGTTGCCGGGCCGCAATTCGGTCGACGCTGAGCGCGCGGAGTAACACACGGTTCTCGCTTAACGCGTGGATCGATATTTCCACGACACAAATCCTGCCATCCGCGGTAATCTTACCGACTGACAATGAATACGATCATAATCACCGCAGATGGTAACTAACACACAATCTCTCTCTCTGTCTATCTTATTTAACTTTAAACAAAATCAGGAAGGAATTGAAGGAGCTAAGAACACAATTGGGAAGGATGGAGAAGAGACAGACGGAAATGATGCTGATTAAGGAGAGTGAAGGGCGAGGAGAGAGAGAGAAGAAGGAAGCAGACGAGAGCGGTGGACTGAGACGGAAGGAGAAGGATATAGAGAAGGTAGAGAAGAACAGAAGAGGAATGGCGAAGGAGGAGATGTCAGAAGAGGAGAGAGAAGAGAGCAGTGAAGGAAGATGGAGTGAAAAAGGATGGGGAAGAGATTGGTGGAAGGAAGTAGCAAGTGAAGAGGAAGAGAGACGTGAAGGGAGAAGGAACTTTCACGAGGAGGAGAGCCGAACGGAGGCCAGACGGGGAGAAGAGATGAGGAGAAGGAATAGATGGGCTGAGAATGAAGCAGAGAGAAAAGCGATGAATGTGGAGGAGGATATAGGTAGCAGAGGAAAAAGCGAGAGTAGGAAAGACAAAGGAGGGGTGGAGGAAAGAGACAAGGAGAAAGAACACGCCGCAGAGAGGAATAGGTTGTGGCGAATGGCGAAAGAGAGAGAAGAAGAAGTAAGAAGAAGAAGAGAAAGGAAAGAGAGAGAGGCGGAACGAAAAGACGAAAGAGAGAAAAGGGAGAAAGCCGAGAAAAGGAAAAGGAGTCTCATATGGAAGAGAGTGACAGGAGAAGGACCAAAGGAAAGAAGGGAGCTGGTGGAGACGATTATGGAAAGGGTGATGGGGAGAATAATCCCGATAAGAAGGGTGCTGGAGGTAACGGGTGCGGACAAGAAGGAGGTAATATTTATGGAGCTAGATGGAGGAAGAAGATAAGGAAGGCATAATCGGAAAGAGTGAAGAGATATGGAGAAGATGGGAAGTAGGAGTCGACGAGGAGCTGACGATGGAAGAGAGAGCATACAGACACAGACTGGTGGAAAAAGCGAGGGAAGAAAGGATGAAAGGAAGATCAGTAATCGTAACAAATAGGAGGCTATGGATAGACGGGAGGGAGGTAAGATGAGAGGAGGAGGGAGGCAGATGGAGGAGGATTTAAAGGACTAAGAGAGAGACAGGTACAGAGGGCAGGAGGAAGGAGCGAGGTGTCGTATAACCTGGATTTCATGATGATTTAAGATCTAAAGATTAGGAGAGAGGCAGGTATGGAGGAGAGGAGGAAGGAACGGATGGACGGGAATCGGAAGGAAGGATGGCTAGGAGAAGGAAAACAAGATGGAAGAAGGAGCAAGGGGTCATATAACTAGATTATGAGTAGGCAGAACACCGAATTAATGATCTACTGGAAGGAGAAAAAGTATGCGATACCACATGTAGCAAAATTAGCTACATTTGTTCATGCGGTACCTGCCACGCAAGTTAGCGTGGAAAGAGCATTTTCAGCTCTTAAAGTGATGCTAGACGACAGACGATGCAAATTATCTGCACAAAATTTTCAAAAACTTATGTTTGTAAAATTAAATCCAGAATTTCCATATTAAATATTAATATATGTATAATATATACAAGTGTTAATAGAAATATTGTACTAATACACGGAAAAAAAAGATTAGCTGCGGCAGCAAGAATTTGCGTGCGGTAGCTAAATTTTAGTCGTAACATAGGGATAAATAAAAGTTTAGCAGCGTCGGCATTTTTATTTAGCTGTAGACGTTATGTAGACGTTAGGTTGTGACCGGACGGTACGAGTTGAGCCCGATCCACGCGGTTATCTTCCCATCTAACGGTCGCCACTCGGTTTGACCTTTGACCACCGAGAAGGTAAGTTCGCATCAACGCCCCGATTTTTAACAAGACGCTAATATTATTTCTTTCTTTCAGATCGATGCCCCTGATGGATCACCGTTGCTGCTATCCGTCTCCGGATCCTCGCATTACCGCATACCGGATGAAGGTAAGTCTCGATAATTTATATTAATTAAATACTAATACTCTTCTTCTGTTTCAGGTTCCCGCCCAGGATAGATCGTCGCTGCTGCTGAACGTCTCCGGATCCTCGCTTCATATCGCATACCGGATTGCCGCTGGACAACGATGGATCATCGCCAAAGGACAAGGTAAGTAGAAGGTAAGTATAATTAATTTTATAATTAATCTTGAGACTTTGTTTCAGAATTAATTAATCTTTAATTGTAGATCATTTCAACACTACAGGCCGTTTCACAATTGTCATAAAGGTGCTTCACAATGTTGGTATTGCGCCCCGGTGTGGATTGCGCTTTTCGAATAAAAGTTGCACAATTAATTAATTTGCGTATCTCGGCTTATTGGTTTCGTCGATACAATGCCTTTTATTAAGATAATTAATTTCGCCAGAGTGCTCGATGCCCCGTGGCAATCACTCCAAGATCACGTGACACATACGTGATTATCACTCTATCATACAATGTTTGTGCGCACAATTAACGTGGGAGTATCCGGTTGTTTTACACAAAGATTAACGCTGTCCGTACAATATTCCGTATCCACGTAACCCGATGTTCGCGGTTGTTATATACTCGATATGCACTTCCGGTTGTTAACAATGTATCCGAATTTCAACTCGACGTTTTCGGCTAACACTTGATTGTATTTGGCAACTCAGTGCCCCTCGCTATTGTTGAACGAGTTATTTTACGCGATAGTACGCGGGAGTTCCCGATTGTTAAGTATCCCCGATAGCTAATGTCGTAGCCTATGTTCGCGATATACGCTATTCTCTTTAGACACGTCCGTTCGCTATGGCTATACTCGAGAGACTGCCTCGACCAATGGCTCTCGCTTCGCCTCCCCACTATGCCGAGTCGCTCCCTCTCCCGAACTTTCTCTTTTCGCCTATTGTATTCGGCACGTACGCCCGGCGCGATCACGCGAAAACAACATGACTATCACGCACTCGCCGAATGCCCTACTTCCAGAATGTTCGTAACTGCGCACTTCGACCTTGCGATCGTTCTAGAAGGTTCCCGTGGAAATTTCCACGCGCAACGCAGTGCGAGAACCTTCCGCCGCTGGCACCGATGCACCAGGTTTTCACTTTCGCAAAATCTTCGACGCCGTTGCGATTGCCGTCGCGTATACCCCCGCCACACCGACACACCGCCGCGGGTATATAAACCGACGAATTGTTAGCAACAATTAGATTCCGCCGTGAGCCAGCAAACCGACCAGACCTGTTCTCCGCTACTCACGGATCCCGCAATCCCAAATTCAAACAACCAGGAGTTAGAGAGGCATCTCTGGCTCTGCCAAGTGACGAATCTAGGCGGTTGACTCGATCTTCCTTCCGAGAACCTGTGACACCGGAGTGAACCAGGGTAAGAGAGCTCTTCTCTTACTCGCCAAGGATCTTGGCCACCCGGTGCCGCCTCCCGCCCGCGCATTCCGAGACGCTAGGATATAAAGAGTCATCTCGATATCTGCTAAGGATCTTAGCCGCTCGATCCCGCGCGTTCCGGCGCCGCGTGCGTTTACCGCCGCCGCTGGCCAAGCCTGCGCTTCCACCGTGATCACACCTTCGGGTGCCGCGAGCCCGCGCGTCCGCGATCTCTGTACACCGCTACCGTATCCGCATCCGCGACTTCCGCGATCTCTGTATATATCGTCGACTCCCGCGCTCTCTGTATATACCGTCGTCTCCCGCGATCTCTGTACACCGCTCCGACCTCCGCGATCTCTGCGTATCGCCGTTACCGTATCCGCATCCGCGACTTCCGCGATCTCTGTATATATCATCGACTTCCGCGATCTCTGTATATATCATCGACTCCCGCGATCTCTGTATATACCGTCGACTCCCGCGATCGCTGTACATGCCTCCGACGCACCCGCGCTCTTTATACATAGCTCCGATGCACCCGCGCTCTTACTGTACACCAATTTACGCTGTATAGAATAAACTTGTTATATTGTTCGTTTTAACCGAGTCTTGTGTCTTCCTCCGCGCCTACTCCAAACCCTGACCAGCCGCGAGCTAGATCCGCGCTTCGGAAGCTACGTTGTTTTAAAGAAGAACAAATAAAAACTGGGATCTTCTGATTAATAATAATAAGTTGAATTTCTACAAAAATAGGACAAGAACATTTGTCTATTCCATAAACCAACACCATTTTAGGTTCATATTTAGTACTTTTATAATTAACCCAATTGGCAATAAAACAACATGGATTAGAAATTATATCATTAGGTAATGATGGCCCAAAAAGATGAAAATAATCATGTTTAGTAATATTAAAAAATTTTCCTGACCCAACTTCAATACTGGGAATAATGCTTTTTTGTGCCATAATTCTGTAGCAAAATGAAAGCTGATGTCGAGTGGCAATGGAAAGACAAATATTTTTTCTCGACGTTATAGCAGTAGCAATTTTTTTTAGAGCTTTATGGAAACCTTCAAGCCTTATTACTGATAATAAAACAATTGGTCCTGATTGCATCATAACATTTGCATAATGAACAAGGTTATGATGTTTTGGTTTTAAGCATTGCTGTGTACATTTCATATATTGATTATGATGTTCTAAAATCAAAATTTTAAATGCAGATGCAGACTCTTCCGACACTGATTTACTGTACAGAAATTCTATTATTTCTCTTAAGAGTAAATATAATATCCAAAATGGATCATCATATGACTTCACATGATGTCCAGCAATAATTCTGTGGCTACCTCCGTCAGCCACCAAGCCTTCAGGGTAACCTTCGTACCTCCGCTCTGTCGACACGTGGATTTTATGACAGCAAGCAGGTTATTATTTACGATGAACGCGGGGCACATTCAAGTTGTCAAATACGGAAAGATTCAAGTCATCGAAAAGCAAGAATTTCAGATTACTTCCCGGGTGACAGATTGCGAGTTTCACAGAACGCAAGTTACCTAGCAACACTCGTTGTCGATTCTCGCCGCCGAATTCTACGGGTATAAAAGGAGAGCACGACGCAGAGAGTATTCGGAGTATTTCGAGCAGTCGGCCAGAACGGTTGAGCTAGCCTCACCACGCCACTCTCGAAGAACACCCAGGACCCTTCCCGGCTCGCCGGAGAAGAGGTAATAGCGCGTTCAACGGTCCGCCGAAGAACTCAGCCGCTATCCTTGCAGCTTTACGCTGCAAGACGAAAGGTTGTCCTAAGCGACAGCAACGCCAACGGCGCCCAGTCGCCTTCAGGTACCAAGCGATCAAATCAAGATCTCTTCCCGAATCCTCCAAGGAAGATTATCGTGATTGATCCACCATCTGGTGCAAGCCACCGAAAGGAAAGCTCCAAGGCGAGATCGCTTCCAGCTCTTGCTGGTTCTCTAACCTCCGGTGCCCAGACACCGACGTCAAAAGGTAACGAGACCTTAAGCGCTGAGTCGCTTATCGGCGCAGGTCGCCCAATCAAACACTCGCCGATTCTTGGCGCCAGCAGGCCAATTCAATTGGTCTCTCCCAAAATTAATAAACCCTTCTTTCAAGCGTCCTCAACTCCAAAATCAGAGGCAAGGGCGCTTTCAAAGAAGTATAAGGTTCCACGTCTTCCACCTTCATCACCAGAAACCTCCGAGACGGAAAAGCTCGTGGAAGAGTTTCAGGTTCCTCGACTGCTCTCTCCTCTTCCAACCTCTCCGCAGAGAAACTCCATCGACAGAGCTACTCAGACCGAGGATCTTAAAGGTCCAGTGGTGACACTTAAAAGCACAGCGACGCAAACGAAGTCACGAGGAAGAAGATGTGGAAGAAACTTTAAAATAAATAATAAAAACAAAGAGAATTTTATATGTTCAAGTTGTAATAAATGTTCGCATTGTGGTAGACGTTGAAAGCATTAAAATGATAAAAATATAAAAAAGAGTTAATTTTCTTAGCGATTCCCATAAAGAATAGGAAAGCTAGAATAACCTGCGAATAGTAAAAATAGGTTAATTTCCTAAAATTCCGAAAAGTCTGCAAAAGAGTACCATTTCTGAGGCCGTCATTTTCAGTTTGCTTTTTGTTGCAAAGTCATCACTAATGGCGTTTTCGATTTAGCAACCCAGTTCCAACCTGGGTCAGATTAAATAAAACACAAGTTCGATTAACTCCAACTGTCATGGCGGAAGCGCGAGATGACGATACACGAATCAATCAAGTCACGAGTCAAGGTTAGAAACGTTAAAAGAGGAAAAGAAGGAACGGAAATAAGAATATATGAAAAAATGAGTGAATTGAGGCATTCAGGTAAGTAATCTGTAAATAGCAATATTACGATAAATCTAGTAGCGCTAGCATTCGCGTTTTGTCGGTGTTTCCTGTCGACTTAACCTAATGTAACATTAATATGATGGATTAGCGACATAAACCGCACAAGCTTTGTTATTGCACGTATATAGAAATAGTTGTGAAGAATGGCAGATACTTTATTATATATCGCTGCAGATATTATGTCAATAAAATCGCAGAAATTATCACTTAAGAGATGTGTGACACACATTTTGCAAAAAATCTATTTTGACATGTTATAACAGTTTTGATGCTAAAAATTATAATAAACTCCAACTATTGATTATTTTTACAGATTATAGTAAGAAGGCAAACATAAAAATAGTTCGGGATGAACATGGAGAAATGATAAAAACAGCCCAAGGTATTTTATGCGAGCAAGTAGATAGAGATGGTAAGTACCCTGGTGGAAATAATTTTACAACAATTTACGTATTTCTATAAAAAATTACAATCTTCTACAACAAATCACAAATTTCTACAAATTTGTGAAAATTGTAGAAATTCATGGTGAATTGTAGTAAATTGTAGTAAATTGTAGTAAGTTGTAAAAAGTAATAGAAAATTGTAACAACTTTTTTACGAACATTTTTATGAGACGTAGTAAATCGTAGAAGTTGTAGATTATTGTAAAAATCATAACTATTTATAACTATCTACAACATTCTGCGAATATTTTTTATGAGAACGTAGTAAATTGTAGAAGTTGTAGATTATTGTAAAAATCACAACTATTTACAACTTTCTACAACGTTCTAACAAAATTTTTTATAAAAATTTTAGTAATTTGTAGAAGTTGCAAATTATTGTAAAAATTACAACTATTTACAACTTTCTACAATATTCTAAAAATATTTTTATGATTAAATGTAAGATATAAACAAAGTATACTTGTCCCACTCTAACTTATACTGCATCAGTGTGCACTAGTTTAGCAGTGCAGGAATAGAAACAGATCTTATTGAAAGTTGTAGATTTCAGCATAGCCTGATGTAAAAATGTCGAACATGTCGCATATTTAGTATGTTTATCCAGTGAGAAGGTTGATGTCGAATCGACGTCAATTCAACGTCGATTCACCGGAAACTCATCGACATCGAAATTAACATAAAAAATCAGCTGATTTTAATCAAATTGTTTTGGCATCAAGAGTTGCTTCTTTCTAAGTTACCTGTGTTCAAAACTCTAAAAATTTTGTCTAAAATTAAGAGACTAATGGCCGGTATTCATAGTCGGATCTTATTTCAAGACCGTCTTAAGTTATGTCTTAAGACGCTAAAGCCCCTTGCACAATGTCAGGCAACAGGCAATAGGAACAGGGAATAGAAATCAGAAATCATGTATAAATACATGTATAAATACAGAATAAACAGTGACACAGGCAATAGACACAGAGTTTCCGTCACGTTGGAAATTCTGTGCCTATTGCCTGTTGCCAACCAATCATAGTATTCGAATTTTTTAGGTTGTAATTAACGATTTTTTTTGTTATTTCCTGTTCCTATTGCCTGTTGCCTGGCATTGTGCAAGAGGCTTAATACGGCTATGCGATTGGTTCATGACATTTTAAGATTCAACTTAAGACGGACTTGAATATAAGAACCGACTATGAATATCGGCCTGTCACCATATGAGAGTATGCATAGTCATCGGTTCGATATCGATCGACATCGAATCGATGACTATCTGCATACTATATGGTGATAGTCTCTTAATTTTAGACAAAATTTTTAGAGTTTTGAACACACGTAACTTAGAAAGAAGCAACTTAATGCCAAAACAATTTGATTGAAATCGGCTGATTTTCAATGTCAAATTCGATGTCGATAAGTCATCGATTCGATATCGAATAGATGACCGACATCAATTTTGTAAGAAATATATATATAGTATATATATATATATATATAATGAGCCGACCCTATTAAGAGCTGACACCTTCCGTACGTCTGCTAACAATAAGTGTAACATATATAGACAATACGAAACGTCTTCATCAATCAATGTTGTAGCACAGTGCGGAAGGTGACTGACTCAAGAGCCAGGGGTTTCAGGTTCAAATCCAGCGGTGGTAAGCAAATTTTCTAAGTACAATATAAATTTATTTAATTAAGCTTGCACGTAATCAAGATTTTCAGCAATAAAATAATGTTTAACGAGAGAATTTAAGTAAATTTTATATTTTATTTTGTAGTATATCCAAAAAGTTGTAGTTATTCATAAAAATTTCTACGTAAATTTATGAAAAATTACAAACATGGCCCAAATCGCGTACTTTTGACGTAAAAATTACGTGAAAATAGCGTAAAAAGTTGTAATTATATTATAAGAAATTGTAGTTTTCGCATAATTTTTGCGTGAAAATTTGTAAAATTATTTCCACCAGGGTATTTTGTAAAAATATGATATTTAAAAGATGGAAAAGAATAATTTAATGCCAATGAGCTATTATTTACTATCAATGATATGAAATTGATCTTCTTTTCAGGAAACACTACCTTAAAATTTCTACAGACAACGAGCAATGCATCATCCTCAGCTGTTGATAATGGTAAGCTATTTTTGTACATGTTTCAAATAAAAATCTTTAAACTCTACAGAAATTGAATTGATCTTCTTCTCAGGAAACACTACTTTAAAATTTCTACAGACAACGAGCAATGCATCATCCTCAGCTGTTGATAATGGTAAACTAGTTTTGTACATGTTTTATTTGAAAATCTTTAAACTCTACAGAAATTGTACAGAAAATTAATCAATTAATTTTATTTTTAAGATTCGATGCCATGTAGTACGGCATCATTTCGCAATGAGGAAACTAAAGAAAACAAGTCAAATATATGGTCAGATGGTGACTGCAAGGAATTGCTACAATTATATTACGAAAATGTGGGACAAGTTGGTCCATTCGCCAAATTCAAAAATAAGAAACAAATGTGGGAATTTATTAGTAATAAGATTACAACAAAATGCAGCATTTTATATTCGCCGACACAGTGTGAGAATAAATACAAAAATATGTTTAAAAAAAGAAATGTTGTAAAGAAGAGGAACAGAATATCGGGAAGTGAGAAAGCTGACATAGATTTTGAAGATGAATTCGATTTGATAAGCAGCATCGATGATAACATCGAACCCGAGGTCTGTTTTGGTATAGGACAACACACCATAAAAAAGAAAAAGTTAAGTTCCCCCAGTGGCGAAGAAGAAGGAGGAAAAATACAGAAGTCTCAAAACATGCTCGTATTATTACAAAATATGAATGAGAAAAAAGAAGCAGAAAGAGAACGTCGACACCAAGAAAAACTACAGGTTCTTCGAGATTTATTGTCTAAAAATAAGTAAATACAACGTTTTTAAAGATATTTTAGTATGTATAGTCAAGAAATATATTCAAGAAAAGTATTTTTTACATAGATATAAGATTAATAGAAATGTTGACTATTTCATAAATGTTTTTTAGTTTGCAGTTTATAAATTTTAAGAGTTCAAAAACTGACCAAAGACAAAGTATTGATATGTAAGAATATGTTGATATAAGAATATTTTATTTTAGTTCTTACAACGTGTAATAGTTACAACGTGTTTAGTTTTTCCAAGTTACCTTTTTTTAACTATTACATAAAATAAGACTGAAGTATAACAAAAATATTAATACATTAAGTTTATTTTACCACAATATTTAAGAAATGTATATGAAAGTATATGGGATATACATTATATATATGTGATGAAGTTGTGATAAATAAAATAAGAAATATGCTGGTGAAACAATTATTTTATTACCATCGTCAGTAATTATATAATATTATATAATATTATAACAAAAATTAAATACAAGTAACGCAATAATAAACTTACCAAAGTAATTATGTTTAAAATATATACAGATCGGCGTTTATGCACTTCCTATGCTCTAGGTATTGTAACATCGAAAATATAGAGCGTTTTCCATTTAGCGATTCAACCCGAACCTGAGTCAGACTGAATGAATCAGAGTTTCTTATTTCCATCCACAGATCAGATCGCTAAATCGTTAACGTTATTATATAGTCAAATACATCATGTCGTACATTCGTAAGTATATCATGACTGTGATTATTTAAGAAATCAGCAACGTAATCAACACTTATGATGTACAAGTATATTATATTTAATGTCTCTCATCGAACATTTAAATTGTTGCTCTGACAGAGAATGGAAATAGATTAACACTGATCTGAGTATTTTATATAGATTGCAATGTCTTAATGGTTCTAATACGAATGCATGCACATTAAAACACAAATTTAAATCAAATCAAGTGCTAGACGATCACGTTTCATCTGTCCTAACAATCTTGTTCTGTTAACATTATTAATACATTGCTCAATTGGAAATAATACTTCTTCGTGATCATAATAATCGAGTACATCATTTCTGTCTATACACAAATTGTGCAACACGCAGCAAGATATAATGAACTTAGCCATAGATATCACAGACCACATATCTAGTCTCGTCAATTGTCGAAACCTGCCTTTTAAGAGCCCAAATGTATTCTCAATCCTAACTCGCGCACGACAAAAATTATGATTAAAATTAGCTTGCACGGGTGTCAAATGCCCATTGTAAGGTGTCAATAAATTTACAGATATTGGATACGCTGCATCACCAATGATATGATATTCATCACCCATTGTACATATTTTATCCTTAATGAACGACATATCATATACGCGAGCATCATGTATTTTACTACTTACTCCAGTAAAGGCATCTATAAATCGTCCTTTTGCATCACATATACCTTGTAGAGTGAGAGCAGTTTTGTCGTGTCTATTAACATATGTATGACGAATTTTTTTTGCAGGCGTTCGAATCGGGATATATGTGCCATCTATACACCCTATAATTCCATCAATTTCAAATATATTTCGAAATTCTCGTGCATTTTCTTCACGTTCTTGTCTTGTAGCAGGAAATCGGATTATATTTGGAGCTAAGTTAATTAAAAAGTTTACAACTCTTTTTATTACAAAATGTACTGTAGCAATTTGCATATCAAAGCGCTCTGCTACACTCCTTATTGTTGTTTTATTTGCTGCAAACCTATACATGACAAAGTGATTTATTACACAGTATTGTTTAAGATTTTATGTATTTATAATATACAAATACATAAGAAATGTAATGTACCATAAGAAAACTAAAATATGTTCTTTTGGTGTTTTCTTCTTCCTTCCATGAAGATTCTTAGGATAATACTCACTTCTTTCAAATAAATAAATAATATGTTTACATGTTTCTCGTGATAATCTAAAATGGGCTTCAAACTAAAACTTTTCATGAAATAATAAGTAATTTACATTGGACTTCAACAAATTTTAATTATATACAAATACCTCTTCCTCATTTAATTGATCAACGACATTGGTAATATAGTGCTTTATTCGAGGTTTTTTTCTGTCTTTTAATAACCATATATGTTGTATTTCTTCATCAGAACTATCTGATAAAGAAAATGCTAATTCACATGCTGCAAGTAGTCTCCCTAAACCTTCACTCCAATTATCTTGCGTAGTAGTTGTTGCTGTATTACATGGCATTTGATCTTGTAAAATAAAATAATTTGATTATTTCTATGTACAATTTCTCTACAGTTTAAAGATTTTGATATAAAACATCCTAATTGACACAGAGCATCAGTTACATATATTACACATGGTATTATATTGCACTATTACACATTGTTGAGTGCAAAATTTTTACATAGATGCAATGTAACTAATTCTTTCTGTTGACTAGAATGTATATAAATATAAATAGCTTACCATTATCAACAGCTGAGGATGATGCATTGCTCGTTGTCTGTAGAAATTTTAAGGTAGTGTTTCCTGAAAAGAAGATCAATTTCATATCATTGATAGTAAATAATAGCTCATTGGCATTAAATTATTCTTTTCCATCTTTTAAATATCATATTTTTACAAAATACTTACCATCTCTATCTACTTGCTCGCATAAAATACCTTGGGCTGTTTTTATCATTTCTCCATGTTCATCCCGAACTATTTTTATGTTTGCCTTCTTACTATAATCTGTAAAAATAATCAATAGTTGGAGTTTATTATAATTTTTAGCATCAAAACTGTTATAACATGTCAAAATAGATTTTTTGCAAAATGTGTGTCACACATCTCTTAAGTGATAATTTCTGCGATTTTATTGACATAATATCTGCAGCGATATATAATAAAGTATCTGCCATTCTTCACAACTATTTCTATATACGTGCAATAACAAAGCTTGTGCGGTTTATGTCGCTAATCCATCATATTAATGTTACATTAGGTTAAGTCGACAGGAAACACCGACAAAACGCGAATGCTAGCGCTACTAGATTTATCGTAATATTGCTATTTACAGATTACTTACCTGAATGCCTCAATTCACTCATTTTTTCATATATTCTTATTTCCGTTCCTTCTTTTCCTCTTTTAACGTTTCTAACCTTGACTCGTGACTTGATTGATTCGTGTATCGTCATCTCGCGCTTCCGCCATGACAGTTGGAGTTAATCGAACTTGTGTTTTATTTAATCTGACCCAGGTTGGAACTGGGTTGCTAAATCAAAAACGCCATAATACAGGGTGGTTTGTTCTGTGCATCAAGACCATAATTAAACATTTGCAGACTGTAATTGAGTCCTGACAAGGTAAAATCACCAATATTAATAAAATGTGATATGATTGGAATTATATCATAGTGAGCGATACCTTCAACGATATCATGCATCATGTCAACATAAATATTATCCAGCACATGAAATGAAGTAACTTTGTTAAAAACACACTCTTCTTTAATTCCGGTGAGTGAACTATTTTGTAATGCTACATCAGAAATATAAGATGCATGTGTTCTGAGAACAGATTTATCTTCAATACATGTAGTTGCAGAAATATTACGATGTAATTTGCAAAACCTACATGAATAATTTGCTCTGAAACTTTCAATAAATCCGCACATTGCATGAAGACCTAAGTTGTCACCAAGTAATAAACCTAGTACAAAGTATATTTTATAAGTGTTACCATTTACATCAATTGTTATTCCAACATGTTCTAGATAATTAAGTTCCTCAATCAGAGGTGCAAATGTTTTCTGGTTTCCATATTCTTTACGGTCTTGAGATTTGAACAAAAGAACTAAAAAGTAGTTCTCCAAACGAGATATACACTCAGGCGGCAAACACGGTATATAGAAATATACTCCTCCTAGGGAAGCAGAATGAGAACCTAATGGGTTATTAACTTCCCAATCATCATAATATCCAAAGAGTGGTAAAACTATATCATCACTGTTGAAGCTTTCTCTTTTACGACGCCAAAGTTCGGATTGAATGAAGTTGTTAACATTATCTGATTTTTCAAGTAAATTTATATAATTTATTGTTGCGGTAAAAGCATCAGGCAATTCAAAAAATTTTTTTAACATTTGCCTTAAAGGAATAAAATAGCCACAAACATCTTTAACCTTTTCAGCAATAAATGTTCCAACCTTTTTACGTGTTCTTTTTTTACCTATGTAATATTGAACAGGAGCTATATAGTTGCCACAAGACTTAAAATATCTCATCCGTTGATATTCATTTCTAAGGTGATCGAATTGATTTTCTAAACAATGAAACATTGATATGATATCTTGCACTGTTTCATTGTTATAATCAACCGCATTAAGATGTGAAAGAACTTTTTCTTTTAAGATAGAAATGTGACCACTCATAAGAAATGTAGAGCTATCCTCAATAATAGATTGGATATGTTTTCGCGGAATTGAAGTTGTACTATATAACTTTGCAACAAAAGCATCACTATGTGTTCTTACAAGAGATTGAAATTCGGTAGGAGTTATTGCTAATAAAGAATTATCCCTACTACATTCTATCGAGATTGTATTATTATTACTTATACTAACATTGTTAATAGGTTCACTAACAATTTGTGTGTCAGTAGGTTTGATTAATACCTTACAAAGCTGTTGCTCTTGCAAAGAATGTTGCTCCAAAGCAGGCCAAGCAGAAAAATTATGATCAGATCCAACCAAGTGACATCTCAAAGAATTCCATGAAGACCATTTTCGGTTGCATCCATCTTCACCGCATTTAAAAATTGTTAATGAACCCATATTATGTTTAATATTAAAATGTACTAATAGACCGTTTACAGAGATTGCGGTCTCTTTGCACAGAAAACATATAGGCATGATGCAATCAGGATATTTTTAGTAGCGATTAATATATATTTTTAAAGTGTTTTAAATTCCTGAGTTGTTACTAAAACAGCAGCAGTAAACTGGGAATTCTTTTGCCTGTCCCATGCAGTTTCAAAATCGTACACAGCTCTTTGCAAAAACATAAAGGCCTGCCCTACTTCAAAAGGGTATCGGACATTTAGAGCATTACAAGTCTTCAAGATGAAGTCTACGGCCTTTAATGGTGTCTCCATTTCATATCTGTACTTATTGATTACAACAAAACATTGAGTAATCTCATCGAAAGTAGGCCCAACTATTACCGCAATGGGTTGCGAAGTCAATCCAAATGATTTTAATTTAACCGTTCGCTCATGTAGTTTTGCTTCAAGGTCAGCAATTGTCTACAAAAAAAATAATTTTATAGAATACGCATGATTTACATAATTTTATTTCAATACAAAGTTTTTATTCTGCATATAATGAAATATACAACATATATAAAATAAAATGGATTTTTATTTTAATGCTTACTCTCACATGTAGAAGAAAGCCTTCCTCACATTCCTCTCTTGAGGGTCTCCAATTTCTCGGCTGTCCTTTTTTAACCGTTATCACGGGAAATAAATAAGGCATCAAGGATAAAGTTGCAACTAAGGAACCATCTATTCAGATAAAGATAATTATAACAAAGATATTGTAGCTATATTAAAGCTATTTTGAATAGTCACAATATTATGGAAAAGAGTATCAAATATCCTACCTGCCGTTGAAACATCATCCAAACGTTTTTTTGCTTTAGATTTTACTTTATCAATTATAAAGGCAGATAATTTTGGCCAAGCCAAATAAAGCTTTAAATTGCGTCCTGGATACAAGGTTTCAAAATCTATTTCCAACTGAAAGTACAGAAAATTAATATATTATAAATACATTACATATATATATGTATGTAAAGGTAAAGTCAATATTGTGGGAAGTGATGGTATCGGTCATTTTAAGGAAAATTGTTCATACAAACAAGTGTCCTATCTCGAAAACTGTTAGAAATAGGATACTTGTTCGTATAAACATTTTTGCTTAAAATGACCAATATTTCCCACAATAGTAATCTTATCTTTGGATATACCTTGTATTTTGTAGTAAAGTTTAACATTTTCTTGCATATGTAAAGTATTTATTAATAATCATTTTGTATGTTTTGTATATATAGTACAAGTACAATAGAAGAAATATTAAAAGACATTTTGCAAGAAATCAGACAGCATATATTAATAATTGTAAATAGAAGTTTCTGCCTTTCAATAGTTACAGAAAAATAATTTATTAGGCTCACCAGTAAATAACCTAGGGGATCAGATAGAGCTGGAAACTGAGACATGTACTCATGGCAAGGTTGTTTATCACTTAAAAGAGCTTTCATTCTTTTCTTGGAAGTCAAAGACCAATAATCCTGGACTTTCTGCCATGGTTTTGAATTATTTTTTAACCATAACAAATATTCTTCATAACGTAGTAAAGTAATATCATTTTCATCGTTACTTAGGTCACCTATAAAAAATATGCAAAAGTAATATGAAATAAATGCAAGTACTTGAACTTATTTTGTTATTAGCACTTACAAATATCATTAAGCATTTGGCTTTTGATGATACATAAACAGATTTGAACAGAACTTACTTTCAGCCTCAGCTTGATCCTCCTTTAAATTAATCAAGCCTACTTTTATAAGCTTTCTTCGTGTTGCATAGTATTTTGTGAGAATTTTACCTCTACCTTGTGATTGACCTTTTTTATGTTGTATATACCATACACTCTACAACACGAAATACTGATAATTAGAAGTAATTTTATACAAGAAATTTGCATTATTTATTATAATAGAGTTACGATTGTATAAAATAAAATAGATTAAATAAAAAATAATGTTATTGGCAGTAAAGGAAATTATATTTTTAGTTGCAGTAAATATATACCTTTTTTCACAAATGTACAGTAAATAAGAAGATTAACATAATTAGAATAATTTTGAAATGGGGTTTAAAATATTGTATTTATATTAAATAGTAGAAATAAATTACAATTAAAAATATTATAAATATATTAATATATTAAATCTTTCTAAATAATCGTGCAATATATCCATATTACAATTTTACTTAAAATTTATAAAGAAATTCAAATTTTATAACATCTTATGTATAATAATAAATAACTACATTTAATTAATTTAAAAATGTGTTTGCTATTATTTTTGTTTTATACAGGCATATAACAATTGATAAATAATCTACATAATACAGTGTATTGCCTCTATAAAACAAAAATAATAGCAAACACATTTTTAAATTAATTAAATGTAGTTATTTATTATTATACATAAGATGTTATAAAATTTGAATTTTTTTATAAATTGTAAGTAAAATTGTAATATGGATATAGTGCACGATTATTTAGAAAGACTTAATATATTAATATATTTATAATATTTTTAATTGTAATTTATTTCTACTATTTAATATAAATACAATATTTTAAACCCCATTTCAAAATTATTCTAATTATGTTAATCTTCTTATTTACTGTAGGGTTGTGTGGGGTGATGTGCAACATGGGGTGATGTGCAACATTTCCGATTCCTGGTCTGCATGTCGACATTTGACAGAACCGCATACTGCCATCTGTTTGTGTTGACAGTACCTTGTTTTAGATAAATAACTCGCGAGATAGCACGCACCCTGGTTTGCTGTATGAAAAGCGAGTTAAATTTCTCGAGCTGAATGTAATTTTTGCTTTTCACATTCATAGTGATTTCGTGAATTGGTTTTAGTCATCTTATAGGTAAATATTTTTATATTGTTAGTTTTTCAAGTACTTTTGATAATCCAAAGCGATTTTGTGATTTTCTTACATTGTGTTGGTGTCACGCCAGTCCGCGCAAAATAGCGTGTTTGGGGTGATGTGCAACATGATGTGAAATGTGTCGACATGCAAGGTCGCAACTATTTTACTTGTGACAACTGCGATTCAGATGATGAAAAATAAAGTTTTTTGCGTTTTTCCTTTCATTATATTAATTTTTAAGCGATAAATAAATAAGAAATCAAATAAAAAATGATTTTTTTTTTCAGGTCGATTACAACACAGTGAAATTTTTTGTTCACCAGATTTTGATTAATTTGTATTTAAGAAGCCCAAATTTAACATTTAAGTCGATTGATGTTGATATTCATGCATTTGTTACCTTAATTTTACCTGTGTTGCACATCACCCCAAGAAAATTTGAAAATGCTAAAACAGACGTTTTTAAAAACTCGAAAAATTTTTAGGAAAAATTTAAAATTTTGAAAATCTAATCACGCAGAATTTTAGTATTTTCCTTCCTCTACATTATACAGCCATGATATATTCAAGAATTTGAATGACGGCGTGACACGCTTGGCTCTAGAACACCGTGACCGCCGGGGCACGAAGCCCTCGGGGCACGCGCTCCGCCTAACCGAGTAAGTAAGGAAACGATGAAAGTAGTGGTATTTCACCGGCGATGTTGCCATCTCCCACTTATGCTACACCTCTCATGTCTCCTTACAGTGCCAGACTAGAGTCAAGCTCAACAGGGTCTTCTTTCCCCGCTAATTTTTCCAAGCCCGTTCCCTTGGCAGTGGTTTCGCTAGATAGTAGAAAAGCCGAGTGCCGAGTGCAATTTCGAGTGAACCCTCAGCTTTAATTGGACAGTATCGAATTTTGTGTGATTGTTACTCTACAGTTGTTACATAACAATAAATAACGACAGGTCGCTTGTGACAACGTGCCCCGGTCACGGGGCACGTTGTCACATCAAATGTAATTGCATGCAAAATGTTATCCAAACTGTATTCAACGTAAATATCAATATATTATAGTGCGCTGCAATGTAAAAAAGTAAAATCCTTCACAGAAACATTTATTTTAATTCAAAAAAGTACAAAATTTTCGTCTTAATCTAAATACAAGAATTCCACTCGAATGCGCAACTTATTGATACACATTTGATTTTTGGATATGTTTTCCGAGCAACGCGTGAAAATGTTGCACATCACCCCACATAACCCTACATTTGTAAAAAAGGTATATATTTACTGCAACTAAAAATATAATTTCCTTTCTCATATACATGAAGGGTAGACCGGGGCACGTTGTCACACATTTTGTTCAATATTTTTTGTATTTTTTACATTTAATATTTGAGAGTACTTTGATATGCCAAAATTTCGAGTGAACCCTCAGCTTTAATTGGACAGTATCGAATTTTGTGTGATTGTTACTCTACAGTTACAATAAATAACGACAGGTCGCTTGTGACAACGTGCCCCGGTCACGGGGCACGTTGTCACATCAAATGTAATTGCATGCAAAATGTTATCCAAACTGTATTCAACGTAAATATCAATATATTATAGTGCGCTGCAATGTAAAAAAGTAAAATCCTTCACAGAAACATTTATTTTAATTCAAAAAAGTACAAAATTTTCGTCTTAATCTAAATACAAGAATTCCACTCGAATGCGCAACTTATTGATACACATTTTATAGGCGCGCTGGCAAGCATAACGAAATATCGATGAGTAACGACCCTAGAGATAATAAATCCAATCGACAAAGAAGTCGGTAAAGAAGAGCCCTACTGAAAAAAATCATGTGAGAACACACATGAGACCTCATATGTGCTCTCATATGAGGTCTCATACACTAACACATATAAATTCTCTTATGAGATCTCATATCATGTATCGTGCCAAAATCTCATATGAGATCTGAAATGCGATCTTATATGAAATCTCATATATCATATAGGTTCTACGTTTTATAATTTCATAATGTGTGTGTAAATTGTCGATTAAAAATAAAATATTTTTAATATTATTAAAAAAGGATATAAGAAATAGTGCATATATAAAATAATGATTTGATATTGAACAGTAGAAATCATACTGATAGCTAATAAAGTGAGAAGTAATATTTTAGAAATTTTATAAGTAAATCTAGCAATAATAAAATGTAACTTCGTAACTTTTGAAATGTAATGAACTGTAATTGTTCTAAGTATATGGCGGTCATTATTTTTCTATCTAAAGAATACTAACTTGATATTAATTTTTCATTGATAGTTTCAAATAATGTAATTAAAACATACAATAAAATTAAATATTATTTATTAAATAATATGTATGTACATTTTAAGATAATATATATTATATCACAGTAATAATATTTAAATTACATTAGTAAACCTTATCTAAAGTTTTTAAACTTGCGAGATAAATTGAGGATCTAGATCGACAAACTCGCTCTACATTCGAAAACGGATAAAACTATTCTCCAAGCGTTAAGCATTAAAATACTAAAACCTTAATTAAATTTTTCAAACGTAAAACATTTTAATGATTTAACATTAATATAAAATATTATATTAAAAAAAAATTTTTATGACTCAGCATAACAAAAGTACTTAATAATAATGAAAAACAACTTTTATGTGACTTTGTAAAGTGATTTACGAAGATCTCTTATTTTATAACCAATCTGTTTGTTTAAGTCTCTTAGAATTTTCGCTTTCTTCGTTGAATGTCCGTAAGTTTTATTTAGATAATCTTTAAATAGGCCTAAACAATAAAAAAGAAATCAATAATTATTTTTATTTTCAAATCATGATTATTATATGTATAATACTTACGTCGTAAAATACTATATTTTTGAGGAGTAAAACGTTTTCTAGGAGACCTATTTTCAAGTTCGGTAGTTATCCTTGATGTTTTGAAACAACGATTTACCAATGCTTCTCTTGTCCACACAATTTCCAACAACTCTCTTAGAAATACCCAATGACCTCGATGTTTCATATATTCCCAGAAAGCTAAATTTATCATTTTTCCGCAACCAATATATATCTAAAAAATATTTTCGTTGTAGATTTGTCAAAAACATCAGTTAATGTTAAAAGTTTATATACTAGTTATTGCTTACTAATTAATAAACTTTTATTAATCAGAAGCATTAACCTTTCATATAAGATAAATAAAATTAAAAATTAAAATAAAACCGTGAATTCGAAATTAGGTAAATTTTCTAAATAATTGTTCATTGTACTATTGATGAAATCGTACCATTCATGGTGATTATCATATGTTAATAACCATAAAATAGTAGAGAATAAAATAGTAAAATATAAAATAATAAAATAGTAGAGAATACTTGATAGAGAATAATTGATATAATTAGGAATGCAGCGTTCATTCATAATTGTACCTCGTCACCTTCGATGTCGTATAACTGCTTTTCTTCAGGATTTACGTCCCTTGTATCAGGACGCATTGAGTTGTCATACTCATTTGCAGCCTCTTCATCAGAATCGTATGGTGCATCTAAATTATGAAAAAATTGACAAATACTGTTTTCACTGTTTTATAAAAGTTTGAAAAGTTTCAAGTTTTATACGTTATTTACTATTTTTTGTTTTTAAATTACACGAGAGTATTAAAGTAAATCAATTGTGTAATGAACAAATCTACTACAATTTACAATTCAGGTTGTAATTATAACTATTGAGACAACTTTTTATCAAGTATTTATAAATATACCTACAATAAATATACCTTGTAATTTTAATCGGTAAACCTTGTTTCTTCTGAATCGTGGTCTATGTCGTGGAGACTCAGTAATTCCTATTAATACAAATTATTCAGTTTAGTCTTATTCGAAATGAATTAAAAAGACATCTATTTAATTTTATAATTTCTTATATGATGTTCTATCATGGTTTATACTCTGATTGTCATTGTGATTTGTATCATCTTCTTGATTTTCAAATATTCGCGATTGTTTTGCTAACATATTGCCTGACTCGTTATTTTCTGTGTCACTTTCATCTTCGGAATGTCTGCTTCTACCCGGCAGACTAATCTTTGTTCTCTCTAAATTCTGTCGTTTTTTCTGTAACATCTAGAATAAATAATAACAAATGAAAATGTAGCTTTAGATAGTAATTGATTAAAATATAAGTCACAATTTTCCGAGATTTCAATAGCAACGACAATATCAGTAACAATAACTGTACCACTGATTGATCATTTTCATCTTCTAAAGACAGGTCCTCAACATTATTCGAGGACTTTGTACATTTTTTGGATTGCGTTTCATTTGAAGGCCTAGGTTGTGGTGATATTTCATGTGTAGAATGATCTGTTGGATCTTCATCATTGTCAGATAGTGGAACATTATGCGAGGACTTTGTACATTTTTTGGATTGCGTTTCATTTGAAGGCCTAGGTTGTGGTGATATTTCATGTGTAGAATGATCTGTTGGATCTTCATCATTGTCAGATAGTGGAACATTATGCGAGGACTTTGTACATTTTTTGGATTGCGTTTCATTTGAAGGCCTAGGTTGTGGTGATATTTCGTGTGTAGAATGATCTGTTGTATCTTCATCATTGTCAGATAGTGGATTTAAACATTTTCTATTACTTAAAAATTTTTCTAGTTGCTGTTTCCCATTATGTGCTTTACCTAATTTTTTTAGTTTCTGTTTCATAATCTATAAGCAATAATACTAACATATTATTTAAATTAATGAAAACTTTTTGAAATTTAAGCAAAATTAATTTTTACGTTGTCAAATATATATTAGGCTCCTAGGTACCGATCGCGGCCATTTTGAAACGTGATGTCAGAAGCAAGAAATTTTACGGTGACAATTGCAAACTACTGTAAAATAAAGAAATCTTTCAATAAAAACACACTACAAATCGTTTTAACACACTACAGTGTGCTATAGCGACCTACAGTGTGTTTTAATCAAAATATCTTTTTATTTGACAGTAAATTGCAATGTAATTTTCGTGTAATTTCTCGCTTCTGACGTTTCGATTTCAATATGGTCGGCGAGGGACCAGGAGCCTTAAAACATGTATGAAGAATTTAATGTACTTGTATGATCATTTTACCTTAAACACTTACTTTGATATTCTTTTTTGATGTTTTCTGTTTTTCTTCCATTTTTAATCGCAGTTGTTGAAGAGCATCACTGGCGTTTTTTTGAAAATTTATATCTCCCTTTTTTATTTAATAAATGTTCTTCACCTTAAAAAAAAATTATTTTTTATAAAAAATGCATGTTTTTTACTTCATGAATTTTATAATTATTTATTACAATTTATAAAAGTTTGCGGACAACTAATATTTTTGTATATGTAATATATAAATGTAAGTAGTTGAGATAAACTGAAATTACTGATATTTACAAAACTTATTACTGATTTTAGAATTTTATTTATTTTTTAAAGAGATATCAATATAAAAAAATATTTAACAACTCTTAGAAGTAATGAGTCATTACTAATGACAAATAAGAAAGTAAATCTTTAAAATATGCTACGTATAGATTAAATACATTTCAGACTCATAGCTTTTTGATAACATTCTCAAAATTTAAGTCAAAGAATTAAATAAACACCATTATAAGATTTATTATTAATTACTTTTACTTATATTTATGAAAAAAACATGAAGAAGTGTTTTAATTATAAACATATTATATTAATGGCTGTCACTTACTTCCGACAAATAATACCTCAGCTGGTGATAGATGAAAATTGTTCTTCTGATTATCATATCTTTTTACATAATATGGTTCATTGAAACAAATTTCCCCATTAAAGTTTTCTATATCTTTGGTAGATATGATCTCAACTTTTCTCCTTTCATCGGAATAGAAACGAATAGCAGCATGTGTTGGTTCAGATATTGCTATCATATTCGTATCCATAATTACCTATTAGGAAAAAATGATACATTATTATTGCTTAATATTTTATATGAAAATGTAAGAACATATTTTATGATGCAAAATTTAGATATAATTATAACCATTAATGGTTACAATTGTAGTCAATGAAACAGATATATTTTATTAAAAATAAAATAATATAATAATACCTATTATCCTCGATGGTATCACAGAATTTGTTTTCTTTGACGAAGCCTTTTTATTCTGTTGCTGTTACACATTTAACCCGCGTGTTCGTAAAATTCGTGATTTCACATTCACAAGTTTTCTATGACCGCTGTTACACGGCGCCGTTAATCGGGTTTAATAACATCGGTAGTTCTTAGACTAGCCAATCACACTCATTCTTCAGAAGAAGGGAATAGCTGTGATTTGCCAGCCTAAGAACTACCGATGTTATTAAACCTGACGTGTAACAGCGGTCTATGACTGCGTTCGATTTAGCGCGTATTACATCCTGTCGGATAGGACCTGTCCTCGCCTCTCGGGCTGTGTTCCGATATTCACTGCCAGTACTGCAAATCTATAGTTTATGTCACGCACATTATAGATTTTAGGTACTGACAGTGAATTTCGGAACACAGCCTCGGTAGCATTTGGTAATATGGGTGAGGGAAATAGTGGGGATGGTCTCGTGACGCACGTCGCACACACAAGGATGCCAGCAGCCAGACTGGCGGTTTTCGACAGCCACTGCCAGCCAGTGGTGGGGATGGGCAGAGATGCCAACTTTACGTTTCAGCAGCCAGCTTCGAGCGTCGAGCGGTAGAAGAAGATAGACAGATCTCTGCTGTCTAACCGACAATCGGAAAACCGCCAATCTGGCATCCTTGGTGCAAGGGGCTTTAAAGGAAAAATTTTTGAAGGTTGCTGATGCAACTTTACGTTTTGAAATAACCTCGCTCCTAAGTGGGCATAAGATATCGCTATTTGGCCGTATTGTGTCTCGGCAGAGATCAGGTGCCAGAAAAATTAAGAAGAAGAAGAATAGTGCCTCCGTGTATCATATGTTATCCTTGTTGTTCACCAGTTAAACAAATATAAAAATTCATTGATACATGGTATGTATAACACATGGTATATAATTTATAATTTTTATTATATATTATTATAAAAAGTATGTACATATCGTAAATGTTTTACAATTTCCTTTTTATAGGTTAACGTTCACATTACCTGGAATTTTTTGTTATTTACCTCTTATACTTTCTTTTGAATTTAATAGGTGAGTGTTGATGAAGAATATAATAAATAATTTTTATTATCTTTGAAATCAACTTATAATGATTTACAAATGTAATTAATAGCCGTATGTTTATTCAATTTTTTATTAATATATTAAATAATGAATATCTGTGAAACAATTGTACATAATTTTACTATTTTATGTACGTATCAGAAAATATTTTGATAAGTTATTAATATCTAAAGAAATATCGTTATATTTTATTAATTCAGTTAATACGTCAAATGAAAAAAAATTATTTCAAAACTAGAAATTACTATTCTTATTTATCGGTTACTATGGAGAAATATTTTAGTCATTTTTAATTTCATACATTTAACAGGAGAATAAGAGATGTTAAATAATTCATTGTTTATACACTCGCGTGCTATGTGTTCAATTCCTCTCGAATATTGTTGTATGGTTTATAAATTTATTAATAAACAATATTAATATTGTATTGTATGTAGAAAATTCTGCACGAATTATGGTTGAGAAACATCCCAGAAGATATAAAAATTATTTGCGCTCATGCAATATAGAAGATGTTAGTCCAAGGATTAAGAAAAGATTAAAATATAAATCTGTAATGCCAGCATATAGTCTTGTAAGTAATTGTTAAGTAAACCTACATTATTTTAACGATTAAAGGTTTCGTCATAAAATTGAAACATATCCGTGCTGGGAATGGCCCATAATAGTCGAATAACTTATTAAGGTACAACACAGCTGAAAAATGGACTAATTATTGGATTTTTTGCATATGGTAGAAATAAGTGATTTTTCTTTTTTCAATTTGTCTCTAAGAAAATGTGTAATAATTACTTTTATTTATTATTTTTTGCAAAATCAAAAAATATCAATCGATCCTGTAGGAAAAATGAAGAAAAATGTGTCTACAACATTTCTTTGTAACAGATTTACGTTTGCCTCAAACAATTAAAGATATATATCACAAACAATTAAAGTGTAATATCTTGTGACGAAATTCTTCGTATAAAAATTCCTGATGGTATCTTCCTCATTGAATATGTAGACGAATTAGCAGCTTTTATAGAGACAACCCAATTGCGGTGAAATAATGTGATTTGCCCTGTTAACTTCTGGACGGATTATTTTTTTTTATCAGTCGTAATATAGTTATATCGATTTTTATACGAAATCGATTGGATTGAAATGTGGAAATTGGTACCAAAATTAAGACTGAATCAATTGAATTTTTATTGGTTTTAATCGACTTTTTCTGCTTTTTGTAATAATACCTACAAACAATAGTTGTATAAAAATCACAGAACCTTATATTTGTAATGTCTATAAATTATATTTCATAATGCCATTTTTATCCAATCGCTTTTATAGTTCTCAGTGAGATACTTTCATATACCATGTAACAAGTTATAAAAGTAGCTACTAAATTAAATTTTTTTCAAAATAACATTTGTCGAATACAGCGAATAATATTTATAAATAAAGTTTATTATGAAAATAAAAATAAATAAATATTAATCATTTGTTTTAGAATTTTGAAGACGTCGATAATGCTACAAAAAGTCATCAAAATGTTGAAATGGAAGGGGCTCATTGCACGAATAGTAATACATCTTTTAATAACGATGTCGATACAATGCACGAAATTTTAAATAATGACGAAGAAATGGAAGAAGTTGAACAATTCATCAACATCATAGATGAAGAAAAGAAATTTATTGACGATCAACGTGAAGTGCTACAGGATTCAATTCACAATATTCATGAAATTCAGCAAATAACAAATGTTAATTCCACTGATATCTATGATGACCAGGTTAACAAATTTAATAACAAATAATTTTTTAAATATTATTTAAATAACTTTTCCATTCATTCATAATGCTCATCTATATACAAATTTCAAATTACTACTATTTTACTGGAATGTACTTTTCTAAAAAATTATTAATTATTCAATAATATTGAATATTATAAACACAAAGTTGTTTTCTGATTACACTACAACAATAATTAATTAATAAGCTTTCTTTATGACAAAGTCAATTGTTAAACATGCTTCAATAAAATTCAAAAACAATTTCAAAATGTATTTAATAATAAATAAAAAATGTTTCAGATTTATTGTAGAAGAAGCCAACAACTGGAATGGGATGTGAATATATATGACGATTTAAGAGATTACGATGATAAAGATAATGATATTTGCCGCTCACGAAATCTAAAAGATTTTATTTGTAACGATGATTTTTTAGCTCGTATTGATATTTGTGTTGATAAATCAAGAAGCAAAATATTTTTGATGGTTCTTGAGCATAGCTTAAGACATAGGTCATCTTTAAGTGAAATATGTAGTTTACTGAGACTTATTAATACCATTTTTTCACGAACATTGTTGCCTGATACAAGATGGATATTTGACAATATTGTAAATTCGAAAAGTACATTAGAGTATCATGGAATATGTCCTAATTGTAGTAAATATCTTGGAAAAATAAGAGATTTAAAATCTTCTATGACTTGTGAAGTATGTTTAGGAATAGTTGAATTTGATGGTCCATCATCTTCAAATATTTTCTTACTCATCGATCCAACAGAAAGTATTAAACTGTTACTGGAAGATAATCAACAATATTATGAATACTGTTTAAAGATAAAGTAAGGTCAGTTCAGAGATTGTGTATTTATAGAATCGGACTTATATTTAATAAGAAAGAGCTTTCATAGATGGCTATAGTAATAGCTATAGCTACCGCTTTAAGCGTCATAATGTATCAATGCGCGCGACGAAGACCGCGTGGCGGCCCGGGGACCGCTTACGGTCGAGCGTGTATCAATGCGCATGCGGGCACGGGCGTGTTCGTGCGGGCAGCACGGCGAGCAGCCATTCTCGTTCCGAACGTCTTCTACGACGGATCGTCCGTTAAGTTCATTGTAGCTTCACCGTCTTTTGTAATACGTACAGTATTAACGAGTCGTAGATTAACCGATAATTAATTTCTATCGGGTTCTAATACGTTGAGAGAACAGCTGCATCACATTGATCATCGAGAATCTGCTATTATACCGAACTTCAGAGAAAGAAAGAGAGACGGAAAACTACGACGCAATCGAAACGTTCTGGAATGTCCTCTCGATTATGAAGGAAGATATCATTTGCTACAAATGAGATAGCGCTCTTTTTGAGCTTAGTCAATCCGACTAATCATGAGAGGAAGTAATTACGATTACCGACAGTATTAAGGTAACAAATTACATTCATTTAATTTAATCAGTGATCATAACGGGGACGGCGTTAGATGTACGTCTAACATGGCAATGACCGTATGGTCTATTCAACTCTCCGATCATTGGTTACAGATAAGTCGAGAGCTCTTATTAAAAGAGAGGCTTCTTCATCCTTAAGAAAAACGAGTCGACTCTTCGTATTTGATTACTCATTATTGAAAACACTGAGCTCAGTATAAATTCCTTTAAATTCTCTCTTTTTGTGTGGTTGCAACCATTTCAATAACGAACGACTATTGTAAATCTCTAAATGCATTCTTTCAAGATAACGTTTCTAGAGTTTTCATTTCATTGAATTCTGCGTTACCTTTGCTCTTGTCTCATTCGATAGTCTTTAATTAGGATATAAACGAGAAGCGTAATTACACTCGTTACTTGTATTCAATATTGTATGTGCATTCGTAGCAATTCGAGACGCGTTATAACTAACGTTTTCTGCGTTATTAAGATAATCGTTCGATTACTAATTGACAATATCTTAAGATATAATTCGTCTATTGTGATCTGAATCGGACTATTCTGCGAATCCTTACTTTTGCATATTGTTTCTTTGTTTCAGAATTAATGTGTCAATCTCTAAACGAAGGCATATTCTTACTATTAATCAGAATAAGTTATTCAACTTATCTTGTCTTTATTCAATCTTTAATCACGTGAAAAGAATCTCTTTACGTTTCAATAGATAAATTCTATATTGATTATTATTATGCCAATGAGGATTATGTTATGAATAAAAGAAGGTTGACGCATTACTTCAATGATTATTTTATGTATTTGTGTGATAATATTCTCTTGTATGATATTTCATATGTTTGTTTGGTATAAACGATTCTTTCTTTGATATAATTAAGTTGAGCTACACTGTACTAAATTACTAATGACAATATATGACTATTCAGAGATGATACTTTTCTTCCAAAGAATCTTTTGTTGGATATAAGTTGACAATGGTGAATTCCAACGTGTTTCTTAAAACATTTCGAAAGAAAGGATTGTTTCTTTACTAATAATTTCTTTTTCATTATCTTTGATACAGCGTACTTTTATGTATGATATCTGAATATCTCTCTTTATGTTTATTATACGACTACTTTTCGGCGAGTAAGTACATTGAATTGCGAACTAAATCGAATACACAATCTCTGAACCATCCATTTTGTATTGTTTCTAGCTTCCTTCATTAAATCATAAGACCTGGCTTCTGCGCGAGCTAGTGCATTTTAAACAAATACATTGTAAAAGAAAGAAAATATGATGGAAGAATTAGAGATATATTTGATGGCAAATGCTACAGATCTTTTGTAAAAAGTTTACCTACTAATGAAAGGCACAATTACGTCACAACTATTTTCAATACTGATGGCGCACCTCGTTTTGAATGCTCCCAGTACTCTATTTGGCCTATATATTTACAGTTGAACGAAATTCCTGTTGAATCGAGATTAAAACGAATCATAACTTGTGGTATATGGTTTGGCAAGAACAAACCTGAAATGACAGCCTTCTTACAACCTTTTACTGACACAATAGTTCGATTATCAACGGAAGGTATTGATTGCACTATTAATAATGAGAAGCGTTTGATTAAAGTCTACACTTTAATTTGTTGCGTTGACTCGGTTGCGCGGGCTCCTATGCAAGGAGTTAAATTGTTTAATGGACAGTATGGATGTAATTGGTGTTTACATAAAGGCGAGTGGTACGAAGGTAGTATGAGGTACCCCATTTTACAATCTTGTCCAGAAGAAAGAACCAAGAGAAATATGATTGAGTTTATGACAAGGGCTACAATCGAAGAATGTGACGATGTTTATGGAGTGAAGTGTACTTCACCTCTAATCAATTTACCTTATTTTGATATTGTACAGGGATTCGTTCCTGATTACATGCATTCTTGCCTTAGTGGTGTTGGAAAGCAAATCACGAAGTATTTTTTAAAGTGCATGATAGAAACATCAACAGTGGAAGAAATGAACAAAATTCTACTACAGATAAAAGTTCCCCATCAAATAGGTCGATTGAGTAGATCTTTTGATGATATTAATCAGTGGAAAAGTAGAGAATGGGAAAACTTCATTCTTTATTATAGTCTGCCATTATTTCGATTGACTTTAAATGAACGCATGGTGAAATATTGGATTTTGTTTGTTGAAAGCTTGCATACATTACTAAGATGTGATATAAGCATTAATGATTTGAATAAAGTTGATGAAGACTTATACAAGTTTGCATTTTTTTAACAGAAAAACTATTTTCAAAGAAAGGTATGACTTTTAATGTGCATCAACTTTTTCACATATCACAAAGTGTTCTTAATTGGGGACCTCTTTGGGCTCACTCTACGTTTCCCTTCGAATCTGCAAATCACGATACACTTCAAGCAATTTATTGCGCAAAAGGTGTAAATTTACAAATCGTCCGTTACATTAACATGCAACATAGTGTGCATGTTTTACGTAATAGTATATACCCTCATGCTTCACCTTTAGTAATCGATTATTGCGAGGAACTGTCGACTAAAAAAATTCAAAAAAGTTGTAAGCTAGCGACAGTAACATATTTAGGAAATGGAACAAGTATCGATAAAAATACCTTAAAAGATTTTAATGTTTGTGTAAAATCTACAATAGTATACGAAAGAGTTGTAAAAGATCTGTCTGCTTATGTCATCGACAAGAAAAAATAAACGTTCTGACAACAGTTTCGCAATGCTCTCCGACAATACCTTTATTCGAATACTCTATTTTTTAGTAGATAATAAAAATAAAAAAGAAATTACTCTTTGTAATATTGTGAATACATCAACTTCAATATGTAATTTTTTAACTTTAATACGTAATATTGGAACTGAAATTATAGCTATAGAAACAAAAAAAATTAAACAAGTATGCGTTTTTATACAAGTACATGAAAATTGCTATATAGCAACATTGCCAAATAGTTATCATTATTAATGTATTTACGTATAACACTAAACATTTTAAAAATATCGTTGAAATATTAATTGTATTGTAAATATTATTGTAATATAGACAAAATAATCACAGGAATCTTATCAATACCGTGAGCATTTCAAATATCACATTACACAATATACAAAGTATAGAAAAAAAAGTAATATGTTCAATAGTATCCATTATATCATTTATATCAATTGTATTAAATAAAATTATATCCTTTTTTAATAATATTAAAAATATTTTATTTTTAATCAACAACTTTTATTATTTTTGCACCTTTTCACCAAATATTTCAGGATATAAAATTCTACAATACTATTTCGTTAACTATTATATCTGATAATTTCTGTAAAGATCGTACACACGCATGCACGCCGCATACACACAAATTATGAAATTATAAAAGTAGAACCTATATGATATATGAGATCGCATATGAGATCTCATATGAGATCGCATTTCAGATCTCATATGAGATTTTGGCACGATACATGATATGAGATCTCATAAGAGAATTATATGTGTTAGTGTATGAGACCTCATAAGAGAGCACATATGAGGTCTCATGTGTGTTCTCACATGATTTTTTTCAGTAGGGAGCAAGCTAAACACAATAGAGGGTTAGAGTGATATCAAAATTGTATGTGACAACGTGCCCCGAGGGAATTTTTTTACTCCAAACAGCCTCATGGTCGACACGTTTGAGATATTCATAAGGTTAGGTATTGCACGCGGTAGGTAAAAGTACATACTTTAAGATAATATAAAGGTCTATTCTGAAAAAACATAAGCTTCATGTGCAGTACGTTGAATATTAGACAATAAAATTTTACTTACTGTTGCAAAAAACTTTCAAGTTGATTTTACGTCAACACAGCTGGGGCAATCTCAACACTGTAAACATACCAAAGATGGGCATACACTAACACGTTTTGGGAATAACGGGTGTAGTCCTCTGATTATTAGTTTTTTAAATAAAGCCGATGTGACAACGTGCCCCGTGTGACAACGTGCCCCGGTCTACCCTATATAAAAAAATATATATATAGCTTTTATAAATTTATTTGTAATACTATGAATTATTTATCAATATACTGCATCAATTGCAGAACTAAACTTGCCTTTTCTTCAGTAGGAAATAACTTTATTATATAATCACTTACATGTCGTTCACAATCTTCAGAGAACACAATTCTCCGTTTTTGAGACATCTGATATTTGCAACAAAAAATGGATGACATTTTTCGCTCGGTATATTGATCCTGAGACATTAGATGTTCGCTCGCAATTAGTGAAATTAATCAATATTGATGCGAGAGATTCGAGTGCTGAAAAATTATTCAATGCATTTAAGAGTGAAATGTATAAGTTACAAATTCTCTTCTTAAATATTGTTGCCCTGTCATGCGACAATGCGTCGGTAATGACAGGAAAACATTTATCGTTTAAAACGAAAGTACAACAGATGTGCAAACATCTATTAACATTTCCATGCCCATGCCACTCAGCCGCGTTAGCTGCGCACGCTGCATGTGCAAAAATACCTTCATTTTGTGATGAATTTATAAACAAAATAGCTTCTTACATTAATAGTAGCCCGAAACGTACGGAAATTTTTCACGAGTTTTGCGATTGTTTTCAAGACAAATATCGCAAAATTCTAAAATTGAGTGAAACGCGCTGGCTGTCTCGCCACGCATGTGTCGAGAGACTTTTGGAATCATGGGATACGATCCATTATTTTTTACAGGAAATGGTTGTGAGCGAGAAGTCTGGAGAATATCTTTTGTCTATGATGGACAATTTAGAAATGAAAGCTTATCTTCTATTTCTTAAATATATATTAAATTTCTTTAATGCATTCAATGCATTTTTCCAATCGGAACAAACGAGAATTCATTTGTTACAGTTAAAATCTGCAAACTTTCTCTCCCAAGTCTGCGAAAACTTTGTTAAAAACGAATTTTTAAAAGACGTAGCCATAAATATTAATTTTTCACAGAAAGAAATTCAGAAATATATAAATGAAATTTTTCTTGGAACAGATTATGAAGAGTATCTTAATTTTTATAACGAAAGAGATTACCGTTTTTCATTTAGAAAATGAAAAACAGAATTATTATTGTAAAAATAATATTTTTCCTATAATTTTACTATATTTATTTGCTATTATCAGAGTAAAAAAAGTAGACAAATATAGAGGGAGACCGGGGCCAAACCGCCATTTTTTTTGGTGCCGATTTTTAACAACAAAATAAATAATTTTAGTTAAATGTGGTATACCACTGTAAAGAGTGAACCTTTAGCTACAAAATTTATATAGAAAATTTTTATCTATGTTTCTTTGTTTAACCGGTATAGAGCAAAAACGACAACGGTGGAAAAATTGAAATCTCAAAAATGCCGCGGTTGAACCGCCACCCCCCGGGGCTAATCCGTCACACTGCATTTTCAATACATATACGTACATCTAATCCTGAAAAATGATAGGATACATTTTAATAATTGTTTTTTAAGAGAAAAATAAAAAAATTTATTTAAAATTTTTATGCGAAACATTATTAAAAAATAATTGTTTTACCTATTCCATAAAACAATTTAGGCACGTGAATACAGAGATTAACCAAATCGTAAACTCCCCAACGGCACGTCACATTGTCAACGCGGGCAACCACGGGGAACACGCGTGACGGCGTTCCGGTGCCATAGGATCAGCGCGGACCCTCGAGCAACCTAACCAAGCTGCGTTTCTCGCGGGGGAGCGATAAATAGCGACAGGGGGGTTAGAAAAGCTCGCGGTGGAGCGCGACCATTTTACCGACTCGACGGCGCCCTCGCGCCGATTCCTCGACGCGCCGACGACGACGACGACGACGGCCACGACCACCACGACGACGACGACGATGACCACCACCACTACAACGGCGGCGACAATGACGCCGAGACGATGCGGCGAACGCTGGACGATGCGGGCGCACGCGCGACTGTCACTGACACAACGACCAACAACGACGATTTACCGCGGCCGGGAGTCGGAACGATCTACCGCGCGCGCGGCATGTCAACTCTCGCGCGGAAATCGCGGAATCTCAGAGCCGTGCCGTGCCTCGCCGTACCTCGCCGACGTGCCGTGAGCGCGAGCGATCTCGAAAACAACGGTCCGCCATCTTTTCGGTCGGCCAAAACACCCGTTTTGCGACGATACGTGCGTACCATTTCCCTCCTACACAAACTGACGCACGTGCAAGGGAAGACAGAATCACGCTCGAGGGAAACCTTGAAGCCGCACACTAGGGTAGCGCTCCCCGCGGGTCGGAGATCACCCCGGGTAGTGCTGCGGAAGCTGTCCGCAGAGGAATTACAGCGGATAGGCCGACAACCCGGGTCAGAAGAGCAGCTGGAGGCGCATGAAACTCCGGGCGTCCCCGTAATCATGCCGTACTGCGACATGTTAAACTTGTTGTCGCAGGTTGCGGACGATGGGGCCGCAAGGCACCCATCGCACCAAGAGATAGCCGCCGAGACAATCGCGGTCGCGGAGGTAACAACTGAGGAGGGGGCGAGACACACGCCCGGAGGTAATGACCGGGCTGTTGAGGCTGCAGGCCATGGCAGAGGAGCTGGCGAGCTACCTGACAAACGCCCAGGGTGCGGCAACGGCGACAGCGGCGGACGACAAGGGGCCGTCTGAGGAATTTCTCAGCCCCGCCACCGAGACCTCTGACGAGGACGACGGCGAGGATAGAAGAGCGCCTGAGTAGTCGGGTTAGATAGAGCGCTCCGAGGATGGAGAGGGTAAGTCCCTTCCTGTTAGGGATCCCATCCGGCGCATACAAATAGGGTAGGTATAAGCGGGGCGACGAAGATCGCCGAGCAGCGGCTCAATTAGAATAAGTTTAGTTTTCACTGCCGAATCAATTATTTTATTTCTTTCTTTGACGGCTCAAGCCTTAATACTGTTCTTTGTTTTATTTCCACATGCGTGACTCGGCACAATAAGCGCATGATCCAGGCAAGAGCCACACACAATCTTCATATTAGGTCGGCGGCGATGTCCGACAAAAAGTTCGCGAGTTAGCGGGACACGCGAAAAAGTCATTCCTGACTCATGCCGAGGTTAAAGTATAAGATCATATAAGATCGGCGGCGATGTCCGACAAAGAGTTCGTGAGTTAGCGGGACACGCGAAAGGGCCATCCCTGACTCACGACTGAGTCATAGTATAAGATCATAACAGACCGACGGCGATGTCCGACAGACCGTTTAGGAGTTAGTCAACCACGCGAGCGAGTCATCCATGACTCACCCTCGAGGCGTGGCGTAAGATCATAGCAGGTCGGCGGCGAAGTCCGATGACCTGGAGGCGAAATCCGGGGACAGTCCGCAATCTCGCGACCCGAGCGTCATCCCCGGGGGGGGGAGCTACCCATGACGCACCGTAGGGACCTGGTACACGGTCAGGGGGGGTCGGCGACAAGGTCCGGCAACCTAGAGGCAAAACCCGGGGACGTCCTACTATCTCTCGATCCAGACGTCATCTCCTGGAAGAGGGCGTGGAATCGAGCTAAATGGGTCACTCGAAGTGATCAGAGGGGGTCGGCGTCAACGGCGGATACCGCGAGGTATACCTGGACATCTTCTCCAGGAAGTCTGTCCGGAAACGTCTATCGGGGAGTAGGAGAGGACGTGCGCGCAGATCGGCGCCGTAAAAAACAGAAAAACAAAAGGGGTGGAAAACCACTACCCGGGCATCGAGAAAGTGCGTCGTCCGGAAATGTCTGTGAAGTTGGCCCCCCTTTTTCAAAATTCGGAAAATTTTATTAGAGTTCTGGATTCCCCAGAAAGAGTTCTAGAGTTCTCTGTAGTTTTTAGAAAGAGTTCCGTCATTTAAAGTAGTGAAAACACCATTTTAAAAATGGGGGGGCTAACTGCACGGCGCCCCCCTTTTGTGAAAAAATGAATTTTTTATGGTAGTTTCGGATAGATTTCGATGAGTTCTAGAGTTCCCTATAGGTTTTAAAAAGAGTTCCGTTCAAATAAGCCCAAAAATCGATGTCAAAGTTGAACAAAAAATTTCCACTTTTTTTTTAAATCAATTATTTATGGTAGATTCAGAAAGATTTCGACGAGTTCTAGAGTTCCCTATAGGTTTTATAACGCTACGACCAATATTTCAAAAGTTACAGCCCTTCAAAGTGAGCACCTCGAAAATTTTCTAAGTCCCGAGGGGTAATTTTTTTTCGGAAATCGGCAGTTCTCGCGGGAGTTCTGGTGGCCCCCCGAAGAGTTCTATTGAAAACTATCAGGGTCCGAAACGATCCGACCAATATTTTAAAAGTTACAGCCCTTCAAAGTGCGCACCTCGAAAATTTTATAAGTCCCGAGGGATAATTTTTTTTTTCGGAAATCGGCAGTTCTCGCGGAAGTTCTGGTCGTTTTCCGAAGAGTTCTATCAATAATTCTTATGATGAAAAGCGCTACGATCAATATTTAAAGGGATACATCTACTCTAAGTACGCACTTTAAAAAATTTTTGCTTTATATAGAGGGGCAAAAACGGTAATTAACTCGAGCTTGATATTGCTCCACACTAGTGAAGATACATGCACATGTATGATAAATCCAACCTAAGTGGTAGCTTTATTTCTTCTTCACAAAATTATATTACTTAACTTAACTCAAGTGACATGTATTTCAAAAAAAGATGTGAAATTATTAATTTCTCCTTCACAAAATTATATTACCTAACTTAACTCAAGTGACACGTATTTCAAAAAAAAAAAAAAATAAAATCTTTAAATTGAATTGCAAAGAGAATATGTATATTGCTTTGAAAGGTAATTGTTGTGCAACTATTTAAAAAAAATAAAACCCAAGTGGTACTTTTGTGTTCCTATTCAAGGGTCTTTTTATTCCAACCCAAGTGGTAATAGCTTCTTAATTCTTTTTAACAAATTTTTAATATTACAAAGAATCATTTTAATTATAAAGAATTAAGAAAGTAACAGTACAAAATAATAATATTTAATTAAAGCAAAATAAATAAATTTTTCTTGTAAAACTTGGCGCTGCTACACATTGAAATTTAAACATTAAAATTTAAACATTAGTACTAAGATTTTTGATTGAATAAAGAAACAATAAACATAATTTAGGGAAGAATGGAAGTAAAAAAGCAGCACCAAGTATTTTTAGAAGAAAAATTTATTTATTTTGTTTTAATTAAATATTTTTATTTGGTATTGTTACTTTTTTAATTCTTTATAATTAAACTAATTCTTTGTAATATTAAAAATTTGTTAAAGAGAATTAAGAAGCTATTACCACTTGGGTTGGAATAGGAAGACCCTTGAATAGAAACACAAAGCTACCACTTGGGTTTTATTTTTTTAAAGTAGTTGCACAACAATTATCTTTTAAAGCAATATACATATTCTCTTTGCAATTGGCGTAATTTATGTAATTTAAAGATTTCATCTTTTTTTAAAATACATGTTACTTGAGTTAAGGTAGGTAATATAATTTTGTGAAGAAGAAATATAGCTACCAGTTAGGTTGGATTTTTGAATTTACAAAATACATTGCGTGTACTTGGCGCCTTTTTTTTACCTTTTTTGAAAAAGGTAATTTTATACTGATATCACCCATTTTGTAGTGTTAAGCAAGGATCTGTAAAAAATTATTTTTTATTTTTTAATTATTCACAAAATTAGCAATAACAAATTGAATTTTTATTGAATTAGCAAATTAGTAATTAGTTACAAAAAATTACTATTTACATAAAAATTAATAATATTTAAGTAAAAGTATTATACACTTCTCACAAAAATTAAAGGAACACTAAATTTATCTTTAAAAATAGGCAAAATTCAAGCAGCTGTAACTTTGTTAAAAATGAACAAAATTTAAATTTAAAGCTTAAAACCTCTACTTTTGAAAGGTTACTATTATTTTTTAGTTTCTGTGAGTTTGGTAACTTTTGCATATAGAAAACTGCAAGCTGTACAAAATAGAACATTTTTCTTTCACTTTGTGGGCCTGTTATGTGCACAAAAAGAAATCTGCGAAAATTTTTAACTTCCTAATGTAAAAGCTTGAAGTTTTCCTTGCAAAATCTTCTTTAAAAAATGTTTCTACGTTTCTGCGTTGTTCTGTACAACTGTTTTCTGGGTCAAAATGAAAATTAGAAAAATCGCTAATGTTTACATTATATTCATCAATTTGCATCATATCTACATGTTATTTAAAAAAAATTGGTCAATTATACCGTTTAATAGAGCAAAGTTTCAGCTTTAAGAATCTGTTTTTTCAATTGCGATACGATGATTTCTAAGGGAGTTATGAGCAATCAAAGTCAAAATGCTCATTTCTTATTCAATCCGCAATAAATTAGTACCAATAAATCGTAGAAACATGTTTAAAAAAAGATTTTGCAAGGAAAACTTCAAGCTTTTACATTAGAAAGTTGAAAATTTTTACAGATTTTTTTTGTGAACGTGACAGGCTCACAAAGTGAGAGGAAAATTTTCTATTTTGTCCAGTTTGTAGTTTTCTATATGTAAAAATTACCAAACTCACAGAAACTAAAAAATAATAGTAACCTTTTGAAAGTAGAAATTTCAAGCTTTAAAATCCTTTTTTAAAATTTAAATTTCGTTCATTTTTAACAAAGTTACAGCTGCTTGAATTTTGCCTATTTTTAAAGATAAATTTAGTGTTCCTTTATATGATAAATGTATAGAAGTAAAATATTGAAAATAAAATACAATTATTATATAATTGTATGCGATAAGTATATAAAGAAATAAAAGTTAAAAAGAAACTATTCTTTATATAATTTTAAAGAGGAAAAGGAGTTTGAGGAAATATATTGCACTGATTATTTTTTTATTCTATTTTTATTAGTATGGATTAATTGTTAAAAAATTGATATATGGGACCTCCGTAGCCACCCCCGTAGCCACCCCCGTAGCCGCCCCCGTAGCCACCCCCGTAGCCACCCCCGTAGCCACCCCCGTAGCCACCCCTATAGCCACCCCTGTGGCCACTCCTGTAGCCACGTCCTTGTCCTCTTCTCCAGCCTCTTCCTCCTCTTCTCCCTCTTTCCCCTCTCCAGCCACCACCTCTCTGCAGGCCTCCTCTGCCCCTTGCCCGCTGCATTCTTGAACGATGATAACTACATGAAAATGCAACAATCAAAGCAATAAATTAATTACTTAAATAGCAGATTTAAAAAAAAAGGATGTAAAAATTGCCCTTTTGTGTCCTTAACAGAAACCTGTAAAACACGCTTTGCTACAGGTGAGGTTGAAAAAGTAGGAAATAATAATCTTTTCACCAGGAAACTGCGGGAATTATTTTAAAAGCGATAATAAATGTCTGTAAAATGTGTGTCAAAATAGTGTTTGAGATTGCGCTGGTTTCCCTGCTGGAAATCGCATTAATCGCATGTCAAGGAGCCTATTCACGAATAAATTTGTTCAGTATAGCATGGATCTTTCATCGCATCGAAAAGTTCGCTAATTGCTAGTAACAACACAGCCACGGCCGACCGGGCGCACAAATAAAGTCAAGCAACAACGCTTTCACCAAGGAAAGATCCATGCTATAAACAAAGCAGTCGAAAACAAGTAACGATCGCTTCGGATCGACACTTGAAAACCGTGACGTAAGCACGGTGACGTAGGCCGCCGGTGGCCAATCACCCTCCCGAAATTATTCGTAACGAGCCTGGAGGGAGTTTCGCCTCGGAGGTGATAAAAGGATCGCCGCTGCGCCGCGGAATCGATTTCGTTCCAAGATCACCGCCAGTACACCGCTTCATACTATTCGCACTCGCTTGCTTGAGTTCACCCGCTTAGAATCACCGCTCGTGCAAATCGCTTGAACGCTACTTGCAAACCGCTTAAACGCTACTCGCAATCCGCCCTCGACACCGAATTAGCTTGTGCAGCTAAACTCTCTGCTTTTCGCTGTGATAGATTCAGTGCGCGCTATCACTCACGGCTCTGAACTCTGTAAATAATTGTACACATTAGACTTTGAATATACTTTGTTTTATTTTTGTGTATTTGTGGACTTGCTGTTCTTTGTGGTCGTCTCGTTGCCTCGCGCTACATCGCGCTACCGCGTGCTCTCGAACATTCTGGTCCTTCGAGCCGGATCCGACCGGCAACCGCTAATTCGGGAGTGCTTCCTCAACGGACGACCGCAACCATGAGCCTGGATCAGAGCGCCATGCTGAACAGTCAGCACGAAATCCACAGGCGCATCGCCCACGCAATGACCAATCTACTGGAAGCAGGGTGCAGAAAACATCACCCTCGACGCTGTGAGCACTCGCATCCGCATTCTCGACGACCTGTGGGCCAAGTTTGAGTCAAACCACGATCTCATTCGGGCATGCTACGGAGATCGCTACACCGAGAGTGAGTACAATAAAACCGACTTTTTTGACACCGTCGAGAATGCGTACGTGCATCAGCACAGCTTGCTCACCTCCGTCGCAAACTCCTTGAAATCCGCGTCGCCCAGAGTGCCAACCGGGCCGGAGCAAAGTGGCGAACACGCTCCCAAGACTTCGCTGCCGCACATTCAATTACCGCGTTTTTCGGGAACGTACGAGGAATGGCCGCCGTTTCGGGATCTCTTCCTGTCGGTCATCGGCGAGAATTCGTCGATCTCAAATATAGAGCGGTTCCACTACCTCCGATCTTGTCTGCAAGGGCCCGCTGAAAAGTTAGTGCGTTCATTAACGGTGACCGGAGACAATTACGCCCGCGCATGGGCAATGTTAAGCACGCATTACGAAAATAAGAAGGAGCTGATACGCTCCAACTTCGCCACGTTTACCGCCGTGGCGAAGATGAAAGCCGCTACCGCCGATGAGCTCAGCCGCGTCCATAACGCCGTCACGTCTGCCGTTAATGCTCAAGAGAGCATCGGGAGGCCCATCGACTCACACGGTATGGACCTTTTCAGTCACCTCGTCGTCGATCTGTTCGACTCGCGAACACGTCTGGAATGGGAATCCTCCTCGGGAGACTCCTGCGAACCACCGTCTCACGACACGTTAATGAACTTTATCACTAGACGCATTCTCACGCTGAACGCCGCTTATCCGAAAACCACAGTTAACACCGCGAGTGAACCATCACGGTCCGCGAAAACGCACAACGCGAAGCGCACGGAGCCTTCGCAGTGTCCGCTCTGCAACGGGGAGCACTCGCTCATGGGGTGCCCCGACTTCAAGGCCAAGCCGGCCAGTGAGCGAAAGACAGTGGCCGAGACTAACAAGCTATGCTTTAACTGTCTCGGCAACCACACGGTGGCAAAGTGTCTGTCCACCAGGAACTGTATGACGTGTAACTCGCGTCACCACACGATGCTTCACGACGCGTACGTTTCCGAGCCGAAACCCGCCGCTGAGGCCAGCACGCTTTCCGCCGTCGGAAGGACCGACGACCGCAAGGCGATCCTCCTCGCGACCGCGCGCGTGATCGTCACCGACCGTCAAGGTGCTCCATACGAAGTTCGGGCTCTCATCGACCAAGGCTCCGAAGTGTCGATCGTGTCGGAGTCCCTGGTGCGACGGCTGCGCCTGCCGCGATCGCGCACCCGAATGTCGATCTTCGGTATCGGCGGCTCACAATCCGGATCCACTCGGGGCAAAGTGTCGTTGAGTCTCACGTCTTCGACCACCGGAGCCGCGCTCACCGCCGTCGCGTTCGTGCTTCCGCGTCTCTCCCTGTACCAGGGCTCCGCGATCAAGTGCAGCACCACGTGGCCTCATCTTCAGGGGCTCCCACTCGCCGATCCCCGTTTCGCCGCCAACGACCCAGTCGAGCTGCTTCTGGGCGCTGAGGTGTGCTCGGCCATCCTGGAGGATGGTCTCCGCCGAGGAAAACCGCAAACGCCGATCGCGCAGAAAACCACCCTGGGATGGATTCTGTCAGGGGGCTGCGGTGCGACCTCTCTTCTTGGTCACCGCAGCTCACTCCACGCTCACTCCTCTGTCGTCAGGCGCACCCCCGAGGAAAGGGAGTGCGAGAGACACTCCGTGCGCACCTACGAGCGCACATCCGCTGGCCAGTACGTCGTCCGACTGCCGGTCTCATCGCCGCTCAAGGAGAACAAGCAACACTCCGTGCGCACCCACGAGCGCACATCCGCTGGCCGGTACGTCGTCCGACGGCCGGTCTCATCACCGCCGAAGAACCTCGCCGTAACCCGCAAGCCCGTCGACGACGCGACCTCCGTGCACACCGAACCGCGCGAACCCTGCACGGCGGGCGGGATCCCGTTGCGTAAACGGGCCGCGAACTCTGAGGACATTCCCGTCGGGATCCCTCAGAAACACCGTCGTTATCGCGCACTTACGATCCACGGCCTCGCCGACGCATCCGAGCGAAACCACGCCGCTGCCGTCGACCTCCGCGTCACGAGGCACGGCTCCTCCACACTTCACAATGCTCACCAAGTTCACGCGACACGCTCGCGACACTTTAAGTTTGTCCGCAGCTCCAATCTTCCGCTAGTCCGACGCCCGCGTGACACTTCACAGGGTCAAAGATACCGCATCCAGATGGAAGCCGTTCGTGGCCAACCGGGTGTCTCTTCTCCCACTGACTCCTCCCGAGACTCAGTGGCGGCACGTTCCCGGAGACGACCCGATCAACTGCGCTTCCCAGGGGATAGCTCCCAGCGAGCTGACCGGCTATCTCCTGAGATGGACGGGCTCAGCGTGGCCGCAGGAGAACCGAACCTGATGGCCGGACGAGAGCGACGAGATTCCTGACGCCGAGCTGCCTGAGCGGAAGATCGTCGTGCAATCCGCCGTCGGGAGGATCGAAACGGAGCCTTACACCCTCCGTCGATTCTCCTCACTACACCGTTGTATTTCTGTCCGGCTTCTCGCGTACATTTCTGTTCGTCTTCTCGCGTACATTTCTGTTCGTCTTCTCGCGTTTATTTCAGTCCGTCGTTTCGCGGTATAACTTGTCACGTGTCGCGTGCCACTTCATGTCAATTCGCACTTGTCGATGTTCGCTGTCGAATTCACCGTTCACATTACCGGTCACTCATTGTCGTTTGCGCAGTTGACCATTAATTGTTCATGGCCTTCTGCCACCAATTTCATCGAACTCGGTGCACTGTTCACCGTCACTGCACTCGCGGTAACACGGTAATTCACTCGCGTACTTACTCGCATTTTCGCGACTTTCGCATACTCGCGAATCCACGCTCGCAACGATACACGTGATCACCACGTGCTTCGCGCGTCGTCGCTCCCCGCCGTCGCGCCGTCGCTCGCGCGAGCCTCGATCCGCCGCGATACCAGCCGCCGCCGAGGGACGCGTGAGACCACCGATACTCACTGTCACTCAATTGTTCCTGTAGGCCTTCCGCCAATATTTTATGTCCTCTTCACGTAATCGTCCTTCATCGGCCTTCTGCCAATGTTGAAGATCCATTCAACCACTTATTTCGGCCCTCCGCCTCAACTTCACTTTCTGTGCGACACACAAATTCACTTTCACGTATCACTTGTCACCGAATTCGCGTTACGTGCATCGCGAATGTTTATGTGTCTCGCTCGAGATCACCACGCGCTGTGACACTGCGCAGCCGCACCACGCCGCCATAGCTCGCCGGCACCACGCGCCGGAATCACGATCATTGCAAATCGATTGAAGATCGATATCTTCCGCCGCGACTTCCGTCGCACGTTCGAGCGCACCATGTTTCGTCAACACTTGCCGAGGCGGGCGGGATGTTTGAGATTGCGCTGGTTTCCCTGCTGGAAATCGCATTAATCGCATGTCAAGGAGCCTATTCACGAATAAATTTGTTCAGTATAGCATGGATCTTTCATCGCATCGAAAAGTTCGCTAATTGCTAGTAACAACACAGCCACGGCCGACCGGGCGCACAAATAAAGTCAAGCAACAACGCTTTCACCAAGGAAAGATCCATGCTATAAACAAAGCAGTCGAAAACAAGTAACGATCGCTTCGGATCGACACTTGAAAACCGTGACGTAAGCACGGTGACGTAGGCCGCCGGTGGCCAATCACCCTCCCGAAATTATTCGTAACGAGCCTGGAGGGAGTTTCGCCTCGGAGGTGATAAAAGGATCGCCGCTGCGCCGCGGAATCGATTTCGTTCCAAGATCACCGCCAGTACACCGCTTCATACTATTCGCACTCGCTTGCTTGAGTTCACCCGCTTAGAATCACCGCTCGTGCAAATCGCTTGAACGCTACTTGCAAACCGCTTAAACGCTACTCGCAATCCGCCCTCGACACCGAATTAGCTTGTGCAGCTAAACTCTCTGCTTTTCGCTGTGATAGATTCAGTGCGCGCTATCACTCACGGCTCTGAACTCTGTAAATAATTGTACACATTAGACTTTGAATATACTTTGTTTTATTTTTGTGTATTTGTGGACTTGCTGTTCTTTGTGGTCGTCTCGTTGCCTCGCGCTACATCGCGCTACCGCGTGCTCTCGAACAATAGCATTTTTTCTAAAATATTTCTCATAGTTTCCTGGTAAAAAATTATTATTTTCTTCTTCTTTCAAGCTCAAAAAAGATAGCAAAGCGTGTTTTACAGATTCCTGGATTAAGGACACAAAATGGTAACTTTTACATCCCCATCTTTGAGTAATTGTAATGTGACAAATGTAACTTACATCTTGTTTCTTTCTTCCAAAGCTTGTCCTCCTCTTTGTTTTCTTGTTTTTTCTTTTTTTTTTATTTTCTTTATTTGCTTCTGCTTGTTCCTCATTTATCATATCCTCATTTTCATCCTCATCCAACACTATGTTCATTTCTTCGTCTGTTTGTTTTTCTTTTTCTTTTTCTCTTTCCTCGAGTCTCCTTATACGCTCTCGTTCCTCTTTCTCTTTCCTAAATCATTTATATTTATTACTGAAGTAAATCAATAATAGACAAAATTATATAAATTGTGTTGCCACAACTATATAGGTTGATTCAGGACCTGTGCAACAAATTCTGAGGAACGATAGATCTCGCAGAAAGGATGTCTGTTAAGTTAGCACTCCTCCCACAAAAAACCGGAATAACACATATGCAGAAATTAAGTGTATGTGTTCTATTAACAATTTTTGTGCTTGAGCAGTTTTATGGGAAATCGCTTACATCAAGCCAGCATCCCCACTCATTAAAATTACATATAAAATAAAAAACTCAATATGCTAGAATTATGTGCTTTCAAATGCCTCGAATAAAATTAGTCTATCTGTAATAGTTTAAAAGATATACATACAAAAAAAGATCTATATACTACTGATATAAGAGTAAAGTATCAGTTAAAATACAGAAAGCGAAATAATTCTTGTCTTAAAATGTTTCTTGATTAATGTGTTTTCAAAATATACACAATGAGATTTCAGAGTTTGTTGCAGAGGTCACCCTGCATATGGGGCGTTCCACGCCAAATCGGACACCATTGGGCTTTTGCATCTCCGATTTTTTTGAAAATGTTTTATGTTATAGTATTAGTTGAAAGAGGCCTCCATGATTTTTTTCAAATTTTTTTGTCAAAACGTTTTCAAAATATCGATTTTTGAAAAATTACGTTACTTTTTTTTAAACGCCCATAACTTTACGAAAAATGGGCCAAATGGGACGTTTTTTTTTTCAAAATGTTCGTATTTAAACACACTTTTGATAAAAAATATCAAAAAAATTTTTCAAACTGTATTTCTATAAGATTTTCAAATTTTTAACACAAATTGTTGATTTACAAAAAACACGTACTGATCGATTTTCTTCAAAATTTTTTGTAAAAAACTATCATCGATTCCACAAATTTTAAGCCTAAATTCATAATGGGATAATGACGGGATCTATTTTTTTTCGATCTTTTAATTTCTATTTTTTATTTATCCGTGCTGAAAAATATATATAAATCTTTTTTTTCAGGCTTATCGGCAACAGTCATTGTTATTTATTTAAAAAAAACATATATCTTTATCATTTAATAAACAAATGATCGATAATTTTTATTTGAATATACTACAATATATGTCCGTCTTTCGGAAAGAGACGTTAAACAGTTGGTCCAAAAAGGAGGAAGGGAATTAAAGAGGAAGTGAATGAATAGAGGGCGGTTAAAGGTTTGGGTACGTTCCTTAAAAACGCCATGTATCCCGAGAAGGGAATCATTATCCCCATTCTTTATTCTTATTATTTACTACAATATATGATTAGTGCTTTAATATGTATTTGATTATTTTTTAGTCAATATTTGAAGGACAAAGTCCATTTTAAAAGAATTTGGTTAATGTATTTATTCAAAAATTTGCACATTTTCAAATTAGCTCCAACCTTTTACTACAGTCGGTAACGAAAATTGCGATGGATAACTTAGCGGCTGAGTATCTTTCGCGTCTACATCCTTGTTTCGGAACAAAAGTAGGGTTATTGTTGTTAATCGTGTGTTATCAGCGTCTCCTGTGAATAACCTATATTAACTGCTCTTAAAAAAATAACTGTGAAATTTTCATCGTTTACTCTAAAAAAAAACAATTTATTGTGAATATTTATATCATGGAAAATTTTGGACGATATAATTTGTGTTGTAATCCTTTACAACTAGAACAACATAGAGTGAGGAAAAGTCTCCGACGAGCTTCTGTAACTCAACAGAATTTACATGGTTTAAATGATAAAGACTATCTCTGCACATCATGTAGAAAAACATTGGACTCAAAAAATACTACTTTTGAATCTGTTATCGTAACTAGTGATAACCAAGAAGATGAATCAAAAGATGAATCAGAAGATGTTAAAATTGAAAACGTCCTTTCATCAATTTCAAACACCGCGTCTGGTAAGGTTAATTAAACTATGTCGTGAATATTTGAATTTTATTTTATTATAATAAAACAATTGTTTTATGTTGAAATAAATGATGGTTCTTATTACTTTTTAGGATTAGAAGATTTTAGTGAAGAACTAACGTCGCAAACCAGTAGTATGTCTCAATTAAGCTTAGGGACAGTGTTGCCTGTGGTTAACGATGCAATTTCTTTATTAAATCAATCGCCAATTGTTAAAAAACGTGTGCGTAATCCAAATTATTTAGAAAACAAAGTCCAAAAAGTATGTTACGATTTGAAGACGTCGTTAGGAGTGTTGAAAGAGTCTGAGGATGAAGTTAATTCAAAGAATTTTTTGGAAATGATCGACAAATTAAAAATTAAATTTAACGACACTAATACGAATCGATCTGAAAAAATTCAAATTCTCACCCTTTTACCTGAAACATGGGGGTTATCCCGATTATGTGATACAATTGGCTGTACAAAATACATGGCATCAATAGCTAAATCTCTTCGAGAAGTGAAAGGGATTCTTTCAACACCAAGTACGAAATTAGGTTAGTAAAGACTTTTTTATATAAAAACCACTTATTTTAATATTTTATTCAGTAAAGATAAGTTGAATTTTATTATATTTAGGTCGACCATTATCAAATGATATAAAGTCTAAAATTTTGGAATTCTATGTAGACGATGAAATTAGCATGAATATGCCAGGAATGAAAGATTATCTTTCTATTAGAAACGATGACGGAAAACGTGAACATATCCAAAAACGCCTTATTCTCTCCAACTTAAAAGAGTTGTATGAACTTTTTAAAGTACGATATCCAGCTTATCGGGTTGGTTTTTCTAAATTTGCGTCATTACGTCCTCAACATTGCGTACTTGCTGGTTCTAGCGGAACTCACACTATTTGTGTTTGTTCTATGCACCAAAACGTCAAGTTAATGATGTTAGGTAAGTGATATACTAGTAAAATCTTTGTCAAAAAATAGTTATGATCTTCTTTATTCCAGGGTGTGATTTGGCAGCTCTTACAGACCAATTAGCAATACCATTACAGCAATATAGTGACTGCTTTAAAATAATTATTTGTCAGGATCCAACTTCCAAATGTTATTTTCACGACTGTGATAAGTGTCCAGGAATACAAACTTTAGAAAATTTATTATTAGATATATTTGATGAAAATGGAATTGATGAAATAACTTATAAGTATTGGATTTCGAAGCCTCATACAAGCTTGGAGACATTCGTAAAAAATTCGTCAGACTTCATCGACAGTTTTTGTGAAAATATAACAAGTCTTTTATCACACACTTATATTGCTAAAAAACAAGCAAACTATTTAAGAACGCTGAAAGAATCACTGAGAGAGAATGAGTACATTGTTATTTGTGATTTTGCGGAAAACTATGCCTTTGTTATTCAGAATGCCGCATCAGGATTCCATTGGAATAACAGTCAAGCAACTATTTATCCAGTTGTCATTTATTACAAAAAAAATAATGAACTTGTTCACAACAGTATAGTAATCATATCGGATTGCTTATCTCATGATGCAGTTGCTGTTCATGAATTCACAAGAATTACTACGAGTTTTATCAAAGAATTAAACAATGATGCTGTAAAAGTTATTTATTTTTCCGACGGAGCACCTCAACAATTTAAAAATTATAAAAATTTCGTAAATCTCAATTTTCATGAAGAAGACTTTGGGCTAAAAGCTGAATGGCATTATTTTGCAACAGCTCATGGCAAAGGTCCTTGTGATGGAGTAGGGGAAACTGTTAAGAGAATAGCGGCACGAGCAAGTCTTCAACTTCCATATGACGAACAAATCTCAACTCCTCAAGAATTATATAACTGGGCGATAAAATCAAATTCTTTGCCAAATATCTATGTGCAATTCTTCTCTAACGAAGATTATATTCAGAGCAAAGAATCATTAGACAAGCGATATATTAGAGCTAAGACAATAACAGGAACGCAGAAATATCATTGTGTAATTCCAGACGGAGAAGGCACTTTGAGATTTAAAGAATTTTCATCATCTGTTGAATCTCGAATTTTTAAAATATTTAAACGTGTAAGAAAATAAACGCTACTTAATAAAAAAAAATTATCAAGCATAATAAACGCTTTAATTCAACTGTATTTTTCCTGAAATCAATTTGTAAACTATTTAGTAATCACTATGTCTCAGATAATTATTAATAGTAGTTCCTGTGTAAATTATTTATTCTTTTCAGATATTTTTCAGCACGGATAAATAAAAAATAGAAATTAAAAGATCGAAAAAAAATAGATCCCGTCATTATCCCATTATGAATTTAGGCTTAAAATTTGTGGAATCGATGATAGTTTTTTACAAAAAATTTTGAAGAAAATCGATCAGTACGTGTTTTTTGTAAATCAACAATTTGTGTTAAAAATTTGAAAATCTTATAGAAATACAGTTTGAAAAATTTTTTTGATATTTTTTATCAAAAGTGTGTTTAAATACGAACATTTTGAAAAAAAAACGTCCCATTTGGCCCATTTTTCGTAAAGTTATGGGCGTTTAAAAAAAAAGTAACGTAATTTTTCAAAAATCGATATTTTGAAAACGTTTTGACAAAAAAATTTGAAAAAAATCATGGAGGCCTCTTTCAACTAATACTATAACATAAAACATTTTCAAAAAAATCGGAGATGCAAAAGCCCAATGGTGTCCGATTTGGCGTGGAACGCCCCATATGTAAATTTTATAATCTAAAAATAAAGCAATATACTAACTTCTCCTGTTTTTCTTTATCTTCCTTCTTCTTTCTCTGTCTCTCTATGTGTTTTCTTAAGTCGTCGTTTTCCTTGTCTCTGTCTCGATCTTTCCTCTTCTTGTCTCTCGATCCCGATAGGGATCGAGCCCTCATCTGCGCAAGTCTCTCCAAATCATCCATTTCTCTTTCGTTTTTTTTCTTCGCTCTGTTTCATACACAATGTATACATTAATAAAGAAACGGTGAAAGGTTTTATAAACGTTTTATAGTATTAAAAAAAATACAAAGGATAGTAAACGCTTAAAGTCGATTCAGACATAACCTGTGTCGTGCCCGTACGGGTACCGTGCACGGACAGAAAGATTAGTTAATAAAGACGATAAGATTTACATAGAAATGTTTATATGTAATCGTGACCGTACCAATGCCGGCTCGTCCGTATTCATGGCTCACGGTCACCATGATCAGCGACGTTAGCTCGTACCATGCGAGCCGTATTTGTAAAAATAACGTCGCTGATCATGGTGACCGTGAGCCATGAATACGGACGAGCCGGCATTGGTACGGTCACGATTACATATAAACATTTCTATGTAAATCTTATCGTCTTTATTAACTAATCTTTCTGTCCGTGCACGGTACCCGTACGGGCACGACACAGGTTATGTCTGAATCGACCATAATACTCACATGTCTCACGCAGCGCAACAATGGATCATCTCGATTGTGACGTATAGTGTATCGCGCTCTGGCGGCGTTTTCTAGACACACATGACGGACACACATGTCGGACACACATGTGGCGCGCCTCAACCAATCACGTTCTTTGTCTCTGCGTGACGGCCATTTTCTTCGCCTCTGCGGTACCGCCATTTTCTCTAGGCCTGTCATTGGCGGTTATCACCGACCAATCAGAAAGGTCGCGAGTGTGAGCCATTTTCTTTGTCTGTGCGATACGGCCATTTTCTTCGTCTCTGCGGTACGGCCATTTTCTCTAGGACTGTCATTGGCGGTTATCACCGACCAATCAGAAAGGTCGCGAGTGCGAGTCAATCTATTATGCGTTTATGGATTGATTGATCGCCATCTTCGAGTGAAGCGGAAGTGTTTCAGTGAATATTCTTAGATTGTAATTAATTTCAAGGATAGGCGAGAAGAGGAAAAGTTCAGAGAAAGTATTCAAGGAGTAAGTTGTATTATTTTTTACTTAAAATACTTAAATAAATATTATTTTATTGTAAATTTATAATGAATGTGGCATACATTTTTAGGTTAACTTTCTTTGTCTGTTATACGAGTACCCCAAAATTACCGATTGTCCTTTCAGATTGTGTAGAATGGATAAAAACGTTTGTACGAAAACGTCGAGTAATGCGCTTATTAAAGGAAAAACATATTCAAAGTCGACCAAACAATTTGAGATTCGCACGCTCAGGCATGGTATATCGCACAGCAGTGAACGTATCATTACGTACTACACACATTTTTAAGTGGTCAGATTAGTTGCACATTCGAGACGATTTTGGAGAGATACGCCTACTTCTCTCCCCTCTGCTCGGCCGGCCGGCCCCTACAAGTGGCCGAGCGGAGAGGCAAGGGGACAGAAGTAGGCGTAGCTCTCGAAAATCGCCTTGAATGTGGAACTAATTGCGACCACTTTAAAGTTTCAAGGTTTTTATCCGTTATTTATCTGTAATGTACTATACATACAGATTAATGTCAGCATAATTACGGATTATTACTTGCATATTGACGAACTTCTTAGATATTTCTGCATACAAGATGATAAGAAAATTACTTTGAAGCTTTATCTTATTTATCTGACATTGTTTGCTGTACATAAAAATTAATGTCAGTATAGTTACGGTATATACGTATTGATTGATATTCCATAAATATGCTGACATTAACCTCTATGTACAGCAAACTATTACAGATAAATAACACAGCTTCAAATTAATTTTCTCATTATTGTATGAGGAATTATGTGAATGTCTAGAAACTGTATCAATATACAAGTATTGATTAATATTCCGTCATTGTGCTGACATTAATCCTTATGTATAGTAAATTACGGATAAATAACACAAAAATTCAAAATAATTTTCTTATTATTGTATGCAAAATTATGTAAATATCTAAAAAGTGTCAATATACACCTCCACTAGTGTGCGATGTACCATGCCCGAGCGTGTCAGATTTTTGCTGATTAATCAACTTTAAGGGTCCATTCTACCTTGATGGGTTAAAAAAGAGGCATTTTTCTGCGAATTTTTCTTAGGCAAGGTAAAACAGATATAAAAACCATTTTTTTGCATAATATTTATCTATCTTTTGTCAACATTTTTCAAAGATTTTCATAAAAAATTGGTTAGTTGAAATAAAATATTGACGCCGTAGAAATGAAACGTGTAGTGATTGATTGATAAGTCCTAGCTGCGGAAGTTCTCCCGGGCCTTACAATAGTCTGAAACACTAATTTTATCTGTTTCCGACTATCGTAAGGCACGGGAGCACTTTTGCAGCTGGGCCATATTAATCGCTGCATGCTTCACTTCTATGGCGTGAATATTTTACAAGTAACCAATTTTCTATAAAAATATTTGAGAAATGTTGGCAAAAGCTAGATAAATATGCAAAATCATGCAAAAAGAATGGTTTTGACAACTGTTTAACTTTGCCTAACAAAAATTCGCAAAAAAGTGCCTCTTTTTTGAGTCAACAAGATAGAATGGACCCTTAAGAAGGAAAAGCAAACTGGAAGGTTAAAACAGTATTTTTTGAGAAATAATCACAAAGGAATTAATAAAGATACTAAAACGAGTTTTTTAATCTTATTCTATGTATTTTCTAGTATTTAAAAATAAATGTTAACGCAGATGTGATTATAAGTTTAAGTGCAGCAGCTGCCAACACAGTCCTTGCTTTTTTTATCGGTGGTCAACAAAACGTCTCATAGGCCGGTATTCATAATCGGACCTTATATTTAAGACCGCTTTTTAAGTACAATCTTAAGATGGTCATAAACCAATCACAGAGCCGTATTAGCATCTGAAGGAGGTTGGTTGCCGTCACGTTGCAAGACAGGTGGCGCATAGTGAGGCCAAATGAGACTTTGTGTTTCTGAAACTTAAACCGATTTTGACGCTTTTTTTAAATAAAAGGTAATGAAATTTACAACTTTGTCGAATTAGATTTTTTATTTTTTACTTCCCTTTATTAAATCAAACATAAAGAAGTTAGATTTAGAAAAATTTCAATCAAACTGTTGTTACGTCCTGCAGACTCCACGATTTCCCTTTTTCGCGGGAATTCTTGTGCGCCTAAGAGTGGACCTTAAGATTGGGATACACAAACCGAGCACGGACGGTTGTCGATCGGGGAGTGAGTTTAGACCTCCTCACATTCCTTTTTTTTATGATCAAATAAAACCAACCCTCCAGATGACGAATTGGTGACAGACGGGGCATTTGGTGACCAGATTCTCGGCAACCTTATCGGGCCCATAACTATAAACCCGGCGACACGACGCGTAAAAGGGGCCTTAATTCCAGACAGGGGTTGATGGGGATCTGTACTATATCGTGCGATTAGCTCAAATTTCCCGCGCAATGTTCCGACAAACAGAAACAAGATCTAAAACGTGCTTTTGGAAATCTTGTAAGAGCACGTGGCGGAAGTTTCTGTTTGCACTTAGCAATAAAACTGCAATAAAACTGAACTTAAGATTAGAAGGATATGCGTCGTCTGTCGGTAATTCGAGCAGGGTCACGAGATAAATAAGGGACCCTAATAAAAGAGAAATCGGCGATAGTCGAAAAACAAATGAGTCACTGGAGGATGCAATAGGTTGCACCCCCAGCAAGACAGTGGGGGCCTTACGAGGGGACTCACCAATGAACAGCCGGAAAAATCGACAACCGTCTCTAGCTTTCTAGGATAGGCGAAAACCTAAGAGTCCACCTCTTGGGTGAAGACCACATCCCACCCAATAAGAAATCCTTAAACACAAATTAGAAGAATCCCGCCAACCAAAAGTTCCCAAGACGAAAACCAGACACCTCCCACAAGGAAATCCACCCTTTCCACCCTTGGAACTTTCCTATAAAAATCGCGACTTTAAGCACTTACACCCACTTCCGATCCGGCACGAGACAGTTCAGTTCTGAGTCCGTATACTCATTCTAGTTTCGTTTTCTATTATATTGAAAACAATTTTCTGTTGTTCGCCACCCTAAAGAATCGCGAGTAAATTCTGTGCGCGCTAAGTGCCACCAACCATCTTACCGACCCGGCGAGACCTGCGGTCAGCACCAGGCCCGACAGAGATACATATATACGCATACATATATACCTGTTTCATCAAAAAGTAAGTCCCACATACATATATATATATATATATATATACGTATATATCGGCTCCCCTTCGTTTATATATTCACGGGTTAGGGAAGTCTCTCAGTTATAACCTTCCATCCCTCTAACTACCTTCGACTATTTTTAACCCTATTACTTCCGAATTAGCCGATTTATCGGTAGATCCGCCATAGTCTTTCTCTATTGCTTTGAGTTAGCTGACTCGTCGGTGGACCGAGGTATATTGCTTTGAGTTAGCTGACCCGTCGGTGGACCGAGGTATATTGCTTTGAGTTAGCTGACCCGTCGGTGGACTCGAGGTAAATTGCTTTGAGTTAGCTGACTCGTCGGTGGACCAAGGTATATTGCTTTGAGTTAGCTGACCCGTCGGTGGACCGAGGTATATTGCTTTGAGTTAGCTGACTCGTCGGTGGACTCGAGGTATATTGCTTTGAGTTAGTTGACTCGTTGGTAGACTCGAGGCACTCCTTGGATCTCCAAAACCTGAGGTGACTTCCCCGCAGTTGGCGGATTTTAATAATTAACAATCCGCTAACTTGTAGTGGATTCGGCCGGTCCCACCCATGAGAAGTCGCGAAACGCCGCAAGACACGAAAGACGTCGTCAACATAAGCGGGCGCGAAAGGAGGTCGAAACCCAAGGATCGGAATTCCCCCAGGAACAAGATAACCCCGGTCCTCCGCATCTCGCCATTCCACCGCCTCCACCAGCGTTTACGGAGGAGCCCTGTTGTTCATCACGGGAGAATCGCCCCGTTGCCGCACCCCGTCGCGTTGTCCTACCCTCTCGCCTTGTTCCCGCACCTTATCGGCCTGTTTGTCGGGTGGCCCCGTTTTGCGTGGTCCCCGTCAACCCCGATCCCGCCACCTTGCTTGAACCTCCCGATTCCCCCTCCTCTTCCCGAGGACCATCCCCGACTCCGTCGACCGCCTCGACCCTTGACACCCACGAGGAAATGGTCGGTCCCGAAATAGTCACCCTAGATTAACAATCATTTTTTTTATCCATAAATTCTTGTCCCTCTGTTTCCACTCCCCAAACTTTTCTTTATATTTAGTTCTTAATGTCGACTTAAATTAGTTTCAAGTACTCATATACACCACACGCGCACTTAATCAAATCATTATGCTATTCAATGCCGATCTCGATGTAATATTAGCGGGCAGGATGTCCACTTCCAAATAGATTTCCCCTTAAAAGGTCCTGCCCGATCGCCCCCGCACTTTTGTGATACCCGCGAAGAATGCGCACACTAACTCTCCATTATATACATATACACATTTTACACTAACGCCTAGTTTATAATTATTTTTTTTAATACTAAATAACATTTTTTTTAATCTCAAATAAATATAACTACTTATGTTAAAGACATCTCCATTCTTTCTTTAATTTAAAACCTCAACCACCACCCATCTCCCTCTCGAAATCGCACGAGGTCCGATCCTAAGTTAAAGGAATTAAATTCCCTGATTTAAAAGAGGACCGACGATCGCACCGCTCACGGAAGGCGTCCTAGGGTCCCTACGGACGTTGACCCTTCCTGAGTCATAAAAGTGCGTTTGGCTCGCGCCACGCGCCTCAGAACGCGTACCTGCGAGCAGTATTCTTAAGCGTCTAGTTGCGTCCTTCCTTACCCCGACCCCTCTGGTTAGCCTTTCCTTCGCTTCCCAGATTTTCTTATCCTAATCCCGGGGTTGGACGTAACACTGTAATCTCATTTAATTTAACATCAGAGATAGATATTGATATTAAATTTAAATGTTTAAACCCTGATTAGGCTTGAAAATACCTTAGACTAACAAAGTCTCACTAAATCTTACCTTATCTTAACAAACGAAATTAATTAAAATTAATTAAAATTAATTAATTAAAATAGCACTTGATTTTAGTTAATAAAAACTGCTGAATAAAGTAAGACTGAAGTATTTCTATTACGTAATCAATTTTTTTAATAATTAATGAATTTTAAGTTATTTACAAGTTTTGAGCGTCCGCATCTATTGGAATTGGACAGAATGCAGTACGAAGACTACTTATATAAGGATCTGAAGATCAATAGCTTATTTATAATGTCTTCGTTTGTTACCAATCTGTTATGTTTTCGTGTATTACATTCTGTAAAATGTTTAAAATCTATACTGCTACAGTTAAACGGCTGATCACGTGTAATGACTCAAACGTATTAACATATGGTTGGACGTAGTATTTGAAAACAAGAATTAGCTTTATCAACTCTTGAATGAGAATAGCGTTATCGACTCTTGATCAGCTACATCCTATATAAATAGATCTTTATATAAGTAGTCTTCATATTGAGTGGAAGCATTCTGCCCATCTCCGATAGATGCGAAGGCTCAAAACTTGTTGATAACTTAAAGTTTATTAATAATTAATAAAAAAATTGATTACATAATAGAAATACTTCAATCTTACTTTATTCAGCAGTTTTTATTAACTAACATCAGGTGCTATTTCAATGAATTTCGTTTGTTAAGGTAAGATTTAGTGAGACTTTGTTAGTCTAAGATTTTTTCAAGCCTAATCAGGGTTTAATCATTTAAGTTCAATATCAATATCTGCCCTCGACGTTAAATTAAATGAAATATCTAGTTTTTGATTGAAAATTTTCTAAATCTAACTTCTTTATGTTTGATTTAATAAACAAGGGAAGTAAAAAATCAAAAATCTAACTCGACAAAGTTGTAAATTTTATTAGGTTATTTCATTAGGTAAATTTCATTATACACGTTGAAATGTGGCAATATGCTATTTTATTTTTATAATTTTTTTATAACTATGTACATTAATCATTTCAGTCTTCGTAAAAGTTTTTTCTAAATATTTAAAGAATTATTTGTACCTATTTTCATCAAATTCTTATCATTTTTAACAGAGCTCGGCAAGAAGCAGTTGGCTTCGCCTATAGAAACCCTATAAGAGACTGGTCATAAGACAGCCAGTTTTGATTGGTCCGCCAGTTTTGTCAAAGGCAAGAGAAATAGAAAAAGAAAGGTAGAAAAGAGATAGAGAGAAAGAGAAAGCGATATAGTGAATATATATCTTTCTCTCACAGGATTTTGACAAAATCGCTTTATGGTCTTTTATTATAGGGTCTCTAGCTCCGCCTATTCTCCTTACCTCGTCGTCCCGCGCGCAGAGATCCCACTTCAAAAAAGACGCGTCAACAATAGTATCTCATGGGTAACATGGAAAACTATTGTTTACAAATGATACGCACCTGAGCCTCGAGCTCGTAGACTGTGCGCGGGTCGACGATATAAGGGGGATAGCGCTAGGCGGAGCCAACTGAAATCGGCCGAGAAGTGCATTTCTTGCTGAGTTCTTATTTTTAATATGCTTTCGAGAGTTACTCGTACATTACAGGTGTCGTAACGTTTTTTCTATGTTGCCCCTGTATAAGAAAGAGATAAGAGTAATTTCAATAATTAATTACTCGACAACCATGCAGACAATTTGTCTTCAACTTTGGCATAATTGACAGATTCACATAGACGAATATTTTTCATAAATTTCAACTAATTCTTATTGTATTGATTTGAGAAACCAACCTCTTTAAGACATTACTTAGGACGGTCTTGAAATAAGAACCGGCTATGAATACCGGCCATATGATCTGAAAGCAAAAATGATGTAATCATCTTAAAGAAAAAACTTAAATCTTCTCTAGCGGATTTTCGATTTGTGCTATTTTAAGAAACTAGCGGCTCACTGTGGGCTAAAACGGCAATCTAGCTAGACAAATATAGTAATTTTGGTTTTATCTTTAATCAAATGTACTTAAGTGTTTTAAAATAGAAAGTAAACTTGTACAATGTATATCAACTTAATTTGATCTTTAAACAAATGTTCTCAAGATAGAAAGTTAAACTTGTACAATTATATCAGGCCTAATTTTATAACATTTAATATACAGAGTGTTTCTAAAAGACCGTTTATTAACTACATAGCGCTATTCCTTATAAAAATTGAGTTTTGAGCTATTTTTTTAATGCTTAATAAAGCAGTAGTAATTACTGAAAAGTGCACAGAGCCATAACAAGATGTTAGTATCGTAAACTTTAATTAAATAAAAACTTAAACATTTTGGTCTATTATTAGACTATTTTCAGTGTGATAAATTCATGATAAATTCGATAAAAATCAAGAAACTATGAAAAACCAAGATAGATGTCAATATCTGAAAAACGCTATATGTAGGAAATAGGCACTTGGCGGCAGCTAATTTTAAAGGATAAAAATCAGAAATGTGTAAGGAATAATGCTAGTAGTAAAATGACGGCGGCATCCCGCAGCACATTTGTAGACCTTAAGTTTCATACTTAATAAATTTCATAATTAAAAATTGGCAATGTTTGACTTAAAATACCGTTGTTATTAACAAACTATTCTAAGATTTGTTAATGGAATTAAAAAATATTTACTTTTTTCCATATTTATCTAATTTAAAGTTTCACTGTTCTTGTTTCGAGCGCTACAAAAGTAATGATTTAATGTTTTGCGGGATGACATTTATATGACTTATTTAAATGATATAACATAACTGCAAGTATATATAGTAGAAAATATATTGTAGAAAATAAACTATCAGATATCTTTCTTAAAAATTAATCATTTATTTTAAAAAAATATTAATCTTTAAAAATGACTTTTTTGACCAGCTAGATTGTTATTTTGGCCCACTGTGTGGCTGTTTGAAAATAATTTCTCTCTTATTAACGAAAATATTAGATATGCATTTGATGCACATCTTTAATTATATGTAATAATGAGTAATAAAAATATTAATCCTCAGTTGTCACACGGAGTCAAAGTGATTCCAGACTATTTTTTTTTTATTAAAATAACATCTTAAGAGTATTATGCAAAATTTTGAACAAAAAACATAGAAAAATAAAAGTTATGATTTTTTTTTCAAGAATTTACATTTTTGTAACATAATGCTCAAAAATTTATTTTTTATAACAAAAACATTCTACAATGTTTAAACTTAATTCTGGAATTTTTTATGATCCACTTAAACTGTTAGTTTTTTAACAGCAGCTGCTTAAAAATTGGCTGGGGTCAAATTGACCCCGTGTGACAAACGTATTCGAAAAAAGAGGTGTGATAACCGAAGGTTCAATGTAATGAATCGAAATCCAATATAATACTTTTCTGCTTTTTTATAGAAATTTTAAAAATTACTTAAAATGTTTGCAATTTTTATATGTTATGTTGTATTATAACGGATTTTGCATCGTTACATTAAATTATTCTTTAAATTATATTTATTATTTTTTTCAGGTTTTCCTCTCCTTATTTCAGGATATATATTGTCACGACTTTTTCACTCCCGGAACGGCCCGGGGCGTGTGCCGGATCAAAAGGGGAAGGGAGAGCGGGATGATAGGCCTCTCCGGTGATTCTCTCGCACCTCCCACACTCCACGAAACGATTTTATTGTTGGGCGCCAGACGCGTGGATTCGCGTCCGCGAAATCGCGAGAAACCAAAAACGAGACGCAAAACAAAATAAGTCGGTGTGCGAGGGAATGGCTAGCTCGACCTAATAGCAGGGCGGGGTTGATGAAAGGCAGCGCAGTATTCGGCGGGGTGACGCCTAATAAAGAATGTCGTAACTCAAGCCATCAACAAATAAAGAATAACATTTATTCTGTAATAATCCCCGGATGAACAGTAAATGCCAATTCGGCTTCCTTCAATCGAACCAAAACGGATAGGGGATTAGTAACGCGGGCGTCGGATTTTGTAATAACCAATTATGATCACGCGGACGCCAGAAATGAATGGAAAACTCCGCTCACTCCGTAAACGCGTGGAAGACGCAGCAAGATAGAGTGTGAAGAAACTAAACTTACAAAATCATCGAGATCATAGAATTTCGCAGATAATAATAGTAGAATATTACGCGGACAAATAGTATAGAGTATCGGAAAAATTACGACCGAATACGACGTAACTGGAATAAACGCGAAATAATAGCGTGAAATGCCGCGAAATGGTAGTGCGTCACGCGCGGAGCGCGTGAGCGCAAGGTCCAAACCCGTGCAGGGATTCTGTCGCCAAATAATATTAATCTAACGCAAGTAACAATCCTAATCTAACGCAGAGAATAGACGTGACGCGAGTAACGTCCCAACGCAAGAAGGAACGAACGCAACATGTGATATCGCCAAGGACATCCTAACGCGAAGAATAAGGCGCCGGGGCGCTTGACATAACGCAAAATACTAAACTAACGCGAGGAAATATGCGGAATTACCGCGAGCAATACTACAACTAACGCGAAATTACCGATTTATCCTAACGCAGGAAACCGAGATTAACGCAAGTGATTCTGATCGAACGCAACACACGCGATCGTCAGCGATCGTCCAACGCGAAAAATGGTGCGCCGAGACACTCGGCATAACGCGAAATACTCGAATTAACGCGAGAAAGATTACGGAATTATCGCGAGTAATAACGAGACGCAATATTAGGTCAACGCGAATGGCATCTTAAGGCGAACAACATCCTAACGCAAATAATATCTCAACGCAGCCGATATCGCGAGGATAATCTAAAGGTCCGAACGCGAATCGTAAGTAACGCAATTAAACCAACGCGAATAACCGTCTGATGCCATTAATATCGCGTGCAGAATCTAAGATTCGACCGGACGAAGTACTACGCACAACGAGACACGCGGTCGTGACCGCGAAGGGCGCGAGAAATGGCGTATTCGCGATATCGAATGTCGTCACTGACGCGCCTACCGCGATCTCCAGGAGTCCGTAGGCTTCGATCGCGATCCCAAGGCCACGAGACCATTCCGGTGCCCCTCGCTCTCGCTATCGATCGCTAAATACGCCTTGTCGGCGAATACGCTAATTATCGCGAATATTCCCGAGCGAGAGCGCGACCCGGGGAGCGGTGTCGTGGCTTTACATCGAATATTACCGAGGCAACCTCACCGTAGGCTGATTCTCTCTCGAGGATCTTCGCCGTCGTCCCAAGGGTCGGAAGAGTAGCTGCGAGAAGTTCGACAAGCTCCAACGTACGAAACGACGAAGTGCGGAACACAAAATTATCGCGACTTAGATTTTACGTGTGTCGATTGGCGAGGACGATCCAAGAATGCTCCCGAAATTTCGCTCGATGGCGGAATCGATAGCGCACCCCACCTCGGGCGTACGCGGCCCCGCGACGTTGGAGCGCGGACCAATGAGGGGTGAGCTCGCAGGCTCGCGGCGGATTCGTGCGTAGGGCCGTGAATTACGGCTTTCCGCAGGGCGCTAAACGGCCCTTCGCTCGCGCGGCAAATTTTCCTGGATTCTTCCCGGCGGCGAACGGGTCGTGTCTGCCTCCGCGTTCCTCTTTTTCGGTTCGGGAATGGTGGCCATCCATCCCGGAATCCGGTCAGCAGTGTGAGGAGGGCAGGTGAGCTGATTTAGCCCCGGCTCCCCGGGGCCCTGCCATTATGGGTCCGCCTGCCGCTGGGTCACGCGCCGCGCGCGTGTTTTCCTGCGCTCCGTCGCTCTCGGCGGTCCGCGAGTCGCTTCGATCCGCTTTCCGTCGTCCGATCTCTCGCTTTTATCCTTTTCGTCGACTCCGCTTCCGCTTCCTCTGTATCCTCTCAGGAAACTCCGGGTCTCGGCTCGGTGAGGCGCCACGCAATAATACAAAATATAACAAAAAGGATCAGAATATTGTAACGCAATTATAATATGCCCCTGGAGATCTCGCATCGATTCGTTGAACCGTCCTCGGGCGTGAAAAAGGTCGCGAAACCCGCGCCTTGTGACGGCGGCGGGGCGCTGCAACGATGCAGCGAAACTGCAACGTCACAATATATATATTTTTTTTTATTTTACATACAATGTGCAAAATTCTTTTATTATTTTCTTCTAGTATATATTATATTACTCATGTATTACTTATACATTTTATATATTTCTTTGTATTTTGTTCCTAACATATAACATTAAAACAGAATTATATAAGTTTTGCTAAAATTTGTCTAATTATTTCTTTTGCCAATAAATTCCTTTTCCCAATTGATTCATTCCTGAATCGACATATTAGAATTCGTGATAATAACGCTTCTTTTTCATCATCAATTTTATTCCACTAAACAAATTGATGTTAAAAACAATTATTTTTGTAATACAAAGTTTGAAATAATAAATGATCGGGAATTAATGATATAGAATTAATTTCTGATAAATCAAACGCCTTCATTTTGATAACAAAATAATTAATACTAAGTTATGATAATAATAACGTGGACGTCAGTACGTAAATTATAAATCATACATTGAATTTTAAAGGTATTCTGGAGAATTAGTCAAAAAATATAACGAAGTTCATGAAAATTTATTATCATATTCTGTATTCTGTTTCAAAGATTGAGGCCAAATTTCAAATTAATTAACAATTTAGATAAAAAGTTATAAATCCTTGAATATCCGTCTTATAAAGGGTTTTACAGAAAAATATGAACATTAAAAAATGTTACCAATATAATAATATTTTACACACAAGTAGATCAACAAACAAAAATATAGCAACAAAATTTGAAACAATTTACAATTAAAAAAAAATTTTTTTTAAATAGTAACAGTTATTTACTACATCTACGTTTTTCACACTCTATTAGATGTGCCGTAACTATTCATATATATTTTTTTGTCTATGGATCCTTGGAGAATCCATTAATATTAATGTTTTTAATATTTTCTGCATAATTTTGGTTGGGACGGTATCTCCAGAACATCCTTAATTACCAAACATTAATATATTATTAAAAAATATATAGATTAATCAATCCATAGTTGCCTTCTAATAGAAAGTTGGTTTAAAATTGACTACATGTTTATAATCATATAATCAAGAAAACAAAAGAATGCACATTAAAGACGTAAAAAAATTACGAAGAATGGTAAGTTTTTAATAAACGATGGTACAACATTACATTGTCGACTTGTAACTCGTATTAAATAGAGTTGATATCAGTTAGTCGTATTATACACACAGTCTTTTTAATTTTGTGACAAATCGACAATGAAATTCTAGATATGTTCGAAGTGCACACTTTGGGTGGCTGAAATATTTGAAATATTAATCGTAGCGCTTTGGACCATAATAGTCTTCGATAAAACGCGACCAGAATTCGCGCGAAAACTGCCGATTTCCGAAAAAAAATTTACCCCTCGAGACTTAAAAAATTGTCGAGGTGTGGCACTTTGAAAGGCTGTAACTTTTGAAATATCTGTCGGATCGTTTCGGACCCTGATAGTTTTCGATAGAACTCTTCGGGGGGCCACCAGAACTCCCGCGAGAACTGCCGATTTCCGAAAAAAAAATTACCCTTTGGGACTTAGAAAATTTTCGAGGTGCGCACTTTGAAGGGCTGTAACTTTTGAAATATTGGTCGGATCGTTTCGGACCCTGATAGTTTTCGATAGAACTCTTCGGGGGGCCACCAGAACTCCCGTCAGAACTCCGGTAAAATAATTTTTTAATTTTAGGAGTGACCCTTTGAAGGGCTGTAACTTTTAAAATATTGGTCGATTCGTTTCGGACCCTGATAGTTTTCGATAGAACTCTTCGGGGGGCCACCAGAACTCCCGTTAGAACTCCGGGAAAAATTTTTTTTAATTTTGGGGGTGACTCTTTGAAAAGCTGTAACTTTTGAAATATTGGTCGGGGCGCTTTGGACCCTGATAGTTTTCGATAGAACTCTTCGGGGGGCCACCAGAACTCCCGCCAGAACTCCGAAAAAAAATTTTTTTAATTTTAGGGGTGACCCTTTGAAGGGCTGTAACTTTTAAAATATTGGTCGATTCGTTTCGGACCCTGATAGTTTTCGATAGAACTCTTCGGGGGGCCACCAGAACTCCCGTTAGAACTCCGGGAAAAATTTTTTTTAATTTTGGGGGTGACTCTTTGAAAAGCTGTAACTTTTGAAATATTGGTCGGGGCGCTTTGGACCCTGATAGTTTTCGATAGAACTCTTCGGGGGGCCACCAGAACTCCCGCGAGAACTGCCGATTTCCGAAAAAAAAATTACTCTTCGAGACTTATAAAATTTTCGAGGTGCGCACTTTGAAGGGCTGTAACTTTTGAAATAATGGTCGGATCGTTTCGGACCCTGATAGTTTTCGATAGAACTCTTCGGGGGCGACCAGAACTCCCGCCAGAACTCCGGTAAAAAAATTTTTTAATTTTAGGGGTGACCCTTTGAAGGGCTGTAACTTTTGAAATATTGGTCGGATCGTTTCGGACCCTGATAGTTTTCGATAGAACTCTTCGGGGGGCGACCAGAACTCTCGCCAGAACTCCGGTAAAAAAATTTTTTAATTTTACGGGTGACCCTTTGAAGGGCTGTAACTTTTGAAATATTGGTCGGATCGTTTCGGACCCTGATAGTTTTCAATAGAACTCTTCGGGGGGCCACCAGAACTCCCGTCAGAACTCCGGTAAAATAATTTTTTAATTTTAGGGGTGACCCTTTGAAGGGCTGTAACTTTTGAAATATTGGTCGGATCGTTTCGGACCCTGATAGTTTTCGATAGAACTCTTCGGGGGGCCACCAGAACTCCCGTCAGAACTCCGGTAAAATAATTTTTTAATTTTAGGGGTGACCCTTTAAAGGGCTGTAACTTTTAAAATATTGGTCGGATCGTTTCGGACCCTGATAGTTTTCGATAGAACTCTTCGGGGGGCCACCAGAACTCCCGTCAGAACTCCGGGTAAAAATTTTTTTAATTTTAGGGGTGACCCTTTGAAGGGCTGTAACTTTTGAAATATTGGTCGGAGCGCTTTGGACCCTGATAGTTTTCGATAGAACTTCTCGGGGTGCGACCAGAACTCCCGCGCGAACTGCCGATTTCCGAAAAAAAAATTAACCTTTGGGACTTAGAAAATTTTCGAGGTGTGGCACTTCAAAGGTCTGTAACTTTTGAAATATTGGTCGTAGCGTTATAAAACCTATAGGGAACTCTAGAACTCGTCGAAATCTTTCTGAATCTACCATAAATAATTTATTTAAAAAAAAAGTGGAAATTTTTTGTTCAACTTTGACATCGATTTTTGGGCTTATTTGAATGGAACTCTTTTTAAAACCTATAGGGAACTCTAGAACTCATCGAAATCTATCCGGAACTACCATAAAAAATTTATTTTTGCAAAAATGGGGGCGCCGTGAAGTTAGCCCCCCCATTTTTAAAATGGTGTTTTCACCACTTTAAATGACGGAACTCTTTCTAAAAACTACAGAGAACTCTAGAACTCTTTCTGGGGAATCCAGAACTCTAATAAAATTTTCCGAATTTTGAAAAAGGGGGGCCAACTTCACAAACATCGTCCGGAAGGCGAGGCAAGTGGAATTTTCCGTCGGAAACATCTGGAACGTTCGCAAATGGTAAACAACATGTGTTATTGCGTCGCGGCGAACATTCCCGAAAGAGAAAGCGGCCGTGACGCCGTAGTGGGGGGAAAGATCGAAAGTGGGGAACCACAGCGAGCAACGATACTCGAGGCAGTCTCTCGTGGATCGTCGAATAGGTAACACGTTATACCACGTATACAGTTCGTTGTCGCGCTAAGTCCCGCGATCGTAATTCGAGTGCGTGAATTATTATACCACGACATCCCTAACAAACGGGAACGCCCGCGAAACGCGTTAATATTCGTTTTTACAAAAGCGAACGGTATTGTATACCGAAAAGAACTTGTGCGTAGCTTAACGAAGCGTGCGACCACCATCTTGTGTAACTTGAAGAAATGTAAACAACCATCTGTGTGAATAAATAGTGTTGAATGAATTATTCAATCATAGCATAAATAATTTCTGGAATTATCAAAATTTACTTACCTTTTACTTACCTGATCCATCGGCGTCGATTCATCGAAGTCCCTCGTTGATCCTGATGAAGCGGTGGCAGCGGTGATCCTGGTGTCGGCGAAGGCGATGATCCATGCGTGGCAGGAACCTGAAAATAAGGATAATTAGTTAAATTGATATTCCAAGGAATCATAGCTACTTACCTTCTCGGTTATCCAAGGTCAAACCGAGTGGCGACCGGTGATTATAAGGACATTCAGCGTGAATCGTAACCCCCTGTAGTGCCGTTCGGTTACAACCTAACCTGAAATCGCCGTGAGCTGAAGTCGTGCGCCCGGCGCGCCACAGTGACGAGACTGGCGGACCAGCCCCGGGTGCTTACTGGCAGATAAGCCCCAAACATAAGTTTCAGGTTTGATCGCCCACGAAATATTAGACATCAACGATAATGAAAAAACTACACTGGATTCGTGTTCAGCATGCATTACTCTTTATAATCACGTACCTCGAGATTTGGAGAGCAAATATTATTGCAGATATTACAATATTTCCACGCGCAGAAAATTTCACTTTCACCTTCCGAAAACACGTTTGCCCTCGTAAAAATCATAACACGGCAGGTAACCTGCCGAAACTCCGTTGGTCACATGGGTACCATAAGCAGCGTTTACAATGTTAATAGCGAGTTCGCACAATATACAGGTTCCGAGATATTTGATTTGGCGGTTCAACCCCGTTGGCGGTTTAGCCCCTGTCTCCCCTACTCTAAATACACTAATATGCAGGGTATCCGAAAAATCGCCTACTCCACTTTGGGAGGTGATTCGGGACCCAAAAACAAGCAAAAAAGTTCATACAAACATATGTTCGGAAATGAGCCGTTTCCGAGTTATAGCCACTTTTATGTTCAAAAATCGTAAATTTTTATTTTTAATTTTTTTTAATTACAATTTTTTTAGTCTTTTTCAATTTTTCAATATTACAATTACAATTACATTATTTTTAAAGTAAACATAAACAGATATTTAAATCGAATTAAATAAGGTGTTCAAAATGACCACCTTCAGCACGAATGCAGGCCCTTATTCTTCTATCAAAGGAATTCCGAACTCTTTGAAAAACATTTGGATCCCTCTTTACTTCGTCAAATTCATGAATTATTCTCTGTCTTAATTCAGCAATATTGTTTGGTGCATTTCTGTAAACAATTGATTTTACATGACCCCATAGATAAAAATCAAGTGGATTCATGTCTGGTGATCTTGGGGGCCAGGGAACCGGACCTCCACGCCCTATCCATCTCTGACCATAATTTTGATTCAAATGATCTCTGGCAACACGGCTAAAATGCGCAGGTGCACCATCATGCATGAACCACATGTTTTGTCGTATTATTAAAGGGACGTTTTCAAGAAGGTGGCCTAACTCTTCTCTAAGAAATCGTACATAATTCTGACCACGTGGTCAAAACATGTGGTTCATGCATGATGGTGCACCTGCGCATTTTAGCCGTGTTGCCAGAGATCATTTGAATCAAAATTATGGTCAGAGATGGATAGGGCGTGGAGGTCCGGTTCCCTGGCCCCCAAGATCACCAGACATGAATCCACTTGATTTTTATCTATGGGGTCATGTAAAATCAATTGTTTACAGAAATGCACCAAACAATATTGCTGAATTAAGACAGCGAATAATTCATGAATTTGACGAAGTAAGGAGGGATCCAAATGTTTTTCAAAGAGTTCGGAATTCCTTTGATAGAAGAATAAGGGCCTGCATTCGTGCTAAAGGTGGTCATTTTGAACACCTTATTTAATTCGATTTAAATATCTGTTTATGTTTACTTTAAAAATAATGTAATTGTAATTGTAATATTGAAAAAGTGGAAAAGACTAGAAAAATTGTAATTAAAAAAAATTAAAAATAAAAATTTACGATTTTTGAACATAAAAGTGGCTATAACTCGGAAACGGCTCATTTCCGAACCTATGTTTGTATGAACTTTTTTGCTTGTTTTTGGGTCCCGAATCACCTCCCGAAATGGAGTAGGCGATTTTTCGGATACCCTGTATATACTAACAGAATATTGTCTAATTTTCTATTTGGGACAAATAATTTAATTTTTAATTCAATTTTTCTTGTATTAATTACAAGTTATTTTTCTTAATTTATAACGGAACTTTGAAGAAAGAGGTAGACATGTTGGCCAAGAGTGTATTTCTATTATTCATTTATCATTTACGCTTCTTCTATTCTTTATTTCTTTAATTATTTTACATCTTTTTATGTACAGAATATATCAAGAGGCACGGTAGTGTCTTGCGCCAAGTATAGCGCAGCGCGAGACCACCGAGCCTCTTTTACGCCGAGACGATTTTTCAAGGGACCTTCGATTATCAGATCTCAATAACGGCTGATCCGATCGACTTCTAACTTGGCCCGATGGATAGCTTAGGTTCGATTTGTATAAGAAAAGTGTTTTTATTTTTCCTATACGTGCCCTACGAGCGGAGATATCGCGATGCAAAATCTAAATACGGTGAATTTGAGATTAAGATACTCCGTTTTCTCCTTCTCCGTCGTACTTGTAGGCATGTAATGAGGTTCAAGGACGGGGGTGAGGAAATGTACAGTTTACTCTTTCGACGACGGCGGCGCTCGCAAGCTAATAGTGCAGTGCAGTGTAGCGTAGTGCAGTCAAGTGCAGTATGTGATGTGACAGTGCAAGACGCGCGATGCGCGCTGGCCGCAGGGGGAAGTGATCCGCGCAGTTCCTTGGGCTTAACGAACCTACGACATTAACCCGAGTTCCCGACACCGCGGACATACACACACAACTACACATACTCGCGTCAGTGCAATTGAAAAAAGACACACGACAAGAGGGTCGCCCTGGCCATATTTAGAGCAGTACTGCTTGAAGGTCATATTTAAGAAGAAGAAGAAGAAGAAGCGCGATGCGCGCGACATTGAAAAAAATTAGGTTAGTAACGAGGTGACCGCCCAGTTACTCCTGCCAGTTTTAATAATGATATTATGGTTGTGCAAAAAATAACTAATTAAGACCCGGTTGTACCAACGTCACGTAACATTTAACTTTAGCTTAACTTACTCTTTATCTCTTTCTAAGATGTTGGTTAAAAAGAGAAACAAAGTGAATAATCTACGATTAGCTGCGTTTGGAAAGCGCGCTATTAGCGCTATTGCATCTATCTTTATCGCTCATTAGGTGTAAAATAAGGATACAATGTAAATAGCGCTAATAGCGCGCTCCCCGAACGCAGCCTAATAAGTGTTACATTAAGTTTATATTTTATATTCTTTTCCTATGAATTTATTATTAGAAAAATTGAAAATTTACAAATTTAAACGGTAAGAAGCAATAATGTATCTTTTAAGATATTTTATATAGATTTTAAAATATAAAATAGTTATGTAAAAATAAAAGTAATTTGTGCACTTATTTGTAATAAAAAGTTGGTATTTTATTTATAAGATGTGCATTTATTGGACTCTCATGTATTTCTTTTCATTCCTGTTCAACAGTTATTACATTTTACATATTACGTGCAAGTTTATTAATTATCAGCAACTGCATAGGAGTGCGCCAGTGCACACATATAATTCTTGTAGATAATAATTTTATATATTGTATTGTAGTCACTATAAACTATTTTATAAATAAATATTCTCTTTGCGTGACAATTTCTTACTTTTTTGATGCAATTATACCTTCCAAATAAGTCTGAAAATTATAATTGGAATAATAGGTTTATGTGGTGATGTATTTTTTACAATAATACATGAATAACAGTTTAGCTTATACATGTTACAAAATGTGTGTATTTTTAAAATTTTAAACGCAATTACAGGAATTAAATACAGCATTTAATACAGGAGTACATTACAGATATACCGTGTCGACAATATATGTATAATGAAACAATAAATTGGTATATCTATTAGATATCTGTTCAATTAGGGCTGCGGTCCACTTGACGCTAAATGCTTCGAATCATTCCTCTTCTCCTTTCTTTCAATGAAGAAAGAAGAAGAACGCTTTAACGCATTTGTAGCGTCAAGTGGCCCGCAGTCTAGATTAAGTACTTAACATTATTTTAAATTAATTGAAAAAAATATTATATTTTCCGCGGCTTCCCATATGTATGTTGCGACCACGACCGCGATATCTCCCTGCTCTCTGCCATCTTGGTGGTCCTGTAATAATTTTTTATATAATGTATCTTATACATACCTATATATACTATATATATATATATATATAATAAAGTTAGTACTTACGTGCTGTTTCAGTAGATGTAGCGGATGATATAGCTACTGGTGCTGGCTCATTTTTTGAAGTTGATTCTCCAGCTGATTTTGCACCAATTGGTTGCTGATCCTTGGTTGCTGATTTTGCAACAAGAGCTTTTGCTTTCGCCAATTCTTTTCCTAATATTCGAATTTTGTACACTTGCTCTTTTATGATGTCTTCTTGTTCTACGTTTATCTGACAAATAATAATTTATTATTTATTCGCATATCAGAAGGAGTGGTGCGGGTCATTCGGTCTTAACAGACCACAGATTGCAGTATAACCATGACTTCAATTGGAAAGATGTGGAAATATTAGACCAGGAACCGTCCCTGAGTAAACGCTTAATATCAGAAATGATTTACATAAAAAGGCAAAGAGAAGGTTTAAATTTGCAGACGGATACGGAAGATATACCAGAAACATACATTAGTGTTATCGATGGACTTGTTAAAGTCTAGAATTATTGTTGTTACGCGGACTTGTTTTAAATTACGCGTGACCTTTCCCCCCGCTTCCTATGTCGTCGATACCTTGTATAAGGCAAGCGTGCCATTCTCTGTGTGAACGTCCTCGGAGACACACCGATCCCTGTAATTGATTGACGTGGCGTTGCGACTTGACTATTGTCCAGTATGTTAAATCTGTGAGTTACCTTGGTTGATATCTTTTGTGCTATCTATTGTGTTCCTGTATGAATATTGAGAGAGGATGGTACTCCGAATTTGTCCACAGGCGTTGCGTCACAATGACAACGACATTACATCCGTTTGAAAAATTTTCTGGCGCTCCAACCAGGAAACTTCTATGCGACGATATTCTGGAACGTGTCGGAGTGCACATCTAACATAACTGACCAGCGATGATTTGTTGTTTACGGCGGTAGAATATCTGTATGTATGTTTGCGACGTCAGACCAATTTGTACTAATTTTTATATGTAGGAGTTACGCTGAGGAGGACCCCAAATAAGAGTCGAGACGTTCGTGAATTTGACTAATTTCGACTTCTGAGAATAAAGTTTAGCGTTTTAACGACACGCTTGTGCTCTTATTGCCCGTTTAAGGTCTTTTCGTTTACATTATAGAGCCTGTTCGAGATTCCGCTATCGCGTTGCGCCATCTCATCAGATGGCAGCATCGATCGGGTATCGACAGGCCGGATCGACGCGGCAGCTTGCGCAAGCACGGGCGCGCTCATCGCGAACTTCTCCCTCGCGCCAGAGAGAAAACCATGTCCGCGCTGTGACGAGACGTACGACGTGTGCTCTGTGCGTTTCTCTAGTGGGACTACGGATAAAGTGCCCATCGCAGTGATTGAAGCTGCAGAGATACTTTAAAGTGTAAAGAGACCGCTCATCCAGCTCTGGTACATCAACACGACGACTCAGGCTCACACGTGCGCGAGTGCCGACCGCCACGTGTCTCAACGGCTCACCGGGCGAATCACCACGAGCGAGGCAATTCATATAATTGTCTCGCGCATCAAAGACTTCTCATTTATACACCGCTCATCGTTTCTCAGGTCAGATTGTACATATTTGGACGCATTAAAGACGGCTCAGACTGTGGTCTGAGTTACATTAAACAAAAGAAATAATTCGTTGACACCCGCCACGCACGTCCTTCTTATCCCGCTTCCATCGTCGGGAAATATCAGCGATTTCGCGAACAGAGCCTTACTTAGTTATTATTATTTATTATTATAGCTTTTAAGCGATACAATACATTTACAAGGCTTTATTACAGAATTACTTGACAATGAAGAACTCTTTCCAGATTCGTTATGTGTGATGGACTTGAGAGTAACAATGCATGGAAAAAATTCTTTATCACCAAATTACTCTGCGTATTTTTAATTACATGTGAATCTTCATTAAATTCTTTATCATTAAATCTAATAATATATTACATATTTTACATTTCATTAATTTGATACTTACAAGCATTTTATCATCTTCGTCCATTTTGATTTTGTTTCTTTTGCAACGCCATGATCGCGGTAATTTTGGCGATGATCTTGGGAGCTGCCTTCTTCGGGCTTTCCACGGTCTTCTCCCGCACGTCCTTCTTAGTCTCCACTTTTCACGTATTCGAATAGATGAAACACGTTGCACCTTCCTCTTGGCTTTGTTCTTAGGTTTGTCAGTCGACAGCGTCAAGGAGTGGTTTTTGCCCTTGATCTACACTCTGTACGATAGCACTAACAGAGACGGCGGGTAACGGGCGGGCTTGATCTCACCTTGTCATACACGTACATACATACACGAAGTACGGGCACGTGCTCATAACGCTACGGACGCGAGCTCGTAGCGCCTCTTGCTTCGTGTATGTAGTTATATGTGTAATGCCATTTTTCACCAACGTCGTTTAATTTGAATCTTAGTTCAATTCACTCTTTGTTTGTTTCTAAGGGAGACTGTTAGAAACAAACAAAGAGTGAATTGAACTAAGGTTCAAGTTAAACGACGTTGGTGAAAACGTGTATAAAGGTGAGATCAAGACCGCCGTCTCTGTTGGTGCTGTTGTGCAGGGTGCAGAGGCAAAAACAATACCGGCTCCTTCACGCTGTCGACCGATAAACCTAAGGACGAAGCCAAGAGGAAGGCGTAACGTGCCTCTACTCGAATACGTGGAAAGCGGAGTCTAAGAAGGACGTGCGGGAGAAGGCCGCGGAAAACCCGAAGAAGGCAGCTCCTAAGATCGTCGCCAAAACTGCCGCAATCATGGCGTCGCAAAAAAAACAAGATCAAAACATGGACAAAGATAATCAAAATCAAAACATGAGTGAAGATGATGAAATGCTTGTAAGTATCAAATTAATGAAATGTAAAATATGTAATATATTATTCGATTTAATGTTAAAGAATTTAATGAAGATTCACATGTAATTAAATACGCAGAGTAATTTGGTGATAAAGAATTTTTCCAAGCATTGTTGCTCTCAAGTCTATCACACATAATGAATTGAAAAGAATCTGAAAATAATCTGGAAAACGTTCTTTATCGTCAAGTAATTTTGTAGAATAAAGCCTTGTAAATGTGTTGTATCGTCTAAGAGTATAATAATAAATAAATAAATAATTTTTTGCCAGGCAAACGTAGAAGACGAATTAAACAACAGTATAAAAGAGCAAAAGTACAAAAACAAAATTCAAACATTAGAAAAAGAATTGGCGAAAGCAAAAGCTCTTGCTGCAAAATCAACAACCAAGGATCAGCAACCAATCGGTACAAAATCAGATAGATAATCAACATCAAAAAATGGGCCAGCACCAGCAGCTGTATCATCCGCTACATCTACTGAAACAGCACGTAAGTACTGATTTTATTAAATATATATATATATATATATATATGTATATATATATATATATATATATATATATATATATATGTATGTACTCCCTGAATCAGTGAATAGTCACTGATATCAGTGTAAAGTATGCCACTGATTCGAATCAGTGGCATACTTAACATTGATACTATTCACTGATTCAGATTTAGAGAGTATATGTATAAGATACATTATACATATAAAAAATTATTACAGGACCACCAAGATGGCAGAGAGCGGGAAGAAATCGCGGTCGTGGTCGCGGTCGCGGTCGCGGTCGCGGTGGCAACATACATATGGGAAGCCGCGGGAAATATAATATTTTTTTCAATTAATTTAAAATAATGTTAAGTACTTAAAGTAATAAAAACATTTATACTTACAGTTAATAATTTGTATGTTCTTCTTCTTCTTTCTTTATTGAAAGAAAGGAGAAAAGGAATGATTCGAAGCATTTGTAGCGTCAAGTGGACCGCAGCCCTAATTGAACAAATATCTAATAAATATACCAATTTATTGTTTTATTATATTGTCGACACGGTATATCTGTGATACTCTTGTATTAAATGCTGTATTAATTCCTGTAATTGCATTTTGAACTTAAAAAATACACACATTTTGGGTGCGTTCCGTTTCACGCATGGATCTCATGGACGGGAGCGCATCGCATGAGCGCATGGGTGCGTTCCGTTTTTCTCATACTCTTACTGCGCATAGAGAAACGGAACTGTTATGATGCGTTTCGTTTGACTTGAAAACAAACATGGTGGAATCCGTGGAATAGTCCGTTGTCATTCTTCACACGATCGACTGTATTGTGCGTATTTTTGTTTGGACAATATTTGTAGGGTTTTTTTGTCTCCTCTATAAAATTTGATTATTAAAACTATTTGAAAAAGAAGAAAAGAAGACATGGCGAGTGATGTGCTCTTTGTAATGTTTCCTATTTTCAACCAGATTGATGAAGATTTTCATGATCAAACTTCTTCATCATGTAGCAGTGAAGAAGATTATGAAGAAAATGATGACATGAATACTTTTTGTGCCATATTGATGGTACATGAGACGCGGGGTGAAATTTCTGCAGTTGAAAAGTTGTCCGATTATGTGGAACGAGTTGTTCCAGGATACTCCAAAATAACTTTTAAACAACATTTTAGGTTTGTACAAATGTATTTTCTCTCAATGATTGATAAATAACAAATCTGCCATGTATTTGACTTTGAGTTATGTTGCAGAGTGTTTCCAGAGACATTCCAACTAGTTTTGATGCTTGTAAAACCAATTTTGAATAGCATCAATGCTTGTGGAAGGAAACAAATATCTGCAGAGAAGCAACTTTTAATTACATTATGGTTCATGGCTACTCCAGATTCATATCGGTATGTATAATATTTGATTATGTTAAAAATGCAGCTGTAAGCCTGCAATTTTATTTAATGTTTATCACCGTTATCAGATGTAGCGACTGACTATTGAATGAAGAATTTCTATAGTCTCTATCGATCCCACTCAGCATATAATATTGAAACAATGACAGCAATGTTTCAGAAATATTACATGCTGAGTGAGATAATTGTAAAGGTGCATTTAGACCTTGGCGACAGTTTCTGCTTTCTGCTATTCTGTTTGCTATTGCAGCATGAATTCTGTTTAGTTTTTGTCTACTTTTTACTTTTCTGCCAAGGTTTGAATGCGCCCTAAGAATTTTCTACCTGATAGCTAATCGCAATCCATCTGACATAGTAACAAACGTTAAATGAGATTCCAACCTAGTTCTATCATTCTGTATTTAGGTCTATGTGCGTCAAGTTTGGTGTAGGAAAAGGTACTGCATGGCGTGCTGTGAGGCGTGTAATTCACGCTCTCCACTGTCTAGCGCCACGTTTCATAAAATGGCCAAGAGGAGAGGAAGCTACCCGCGTGATCGAAGAGTTTGAAAGAGCAAAGAATTTTCCAGGCGTTATTGGGGCAATTGATGGTTCCTTTATAAAGATAAGAGCTCCTAAAAAAGATGCAGCTTCTTATGTCTGCAGGAAAAATTTTCATGCTATTCACCTCCAAGCTGTATGTGATGCTCGAAGCCTATTTACACATTGCTATGCTGGGCATGTGGGTTCTGTGCATGATGCACGAGTTTTTAGGAATTCTCCTATAGCTGATTTTATTCAGAGGTCACATGAATATTTTCCTGCAGATTCTCATCTTATTGGAGATGCAGCTTATACACTTCATTCGCATGTTATGGTACCATTTCGAGATAACGGACACCTAACTGCAAGGCAAAAAAATTTCAATTACTGCTTATCGTCTACTCGCATGGCCATTGAAAAAGCTTTCGGGCTTTTAAAAATGCGGTTTCGCATTTTACTAGACTGTCTACCTCTCACTGATGTGGCCAAAATACCACAGTTTATTATTGCATGCTCTGTAATGCATAATATCTGCATACTGCAAAATGATATTATAGACGATGTTGTAGTTTGTCCCAATGATGGGAATGATGTTCCTGATGTCGTAGCAGCAGGTGCAGATGTGGGTAATCAAAAAAGGGTGAGAATTATGAATGAGTTGAGAATGAGACTTGGAAACGAAAATAACTAGACAAAAAAATGGTATCAGTAACATGCAGTGAATGTAAATACTGTAAATATTGTAAATACTTTAGTGAGTAAATATTGTAAATACTGTAAATATTTAGTGAATACTGTAAATGTTTAGTGAGTAAATATTGTAAATACTGTAAATATTGTAAATACTTTAGTGAGTATAGTTTAGTTAGACTGTTGGAGCTGTCTTTGTATATTTCCAACTTTTCTTGTCTAACTTGTTTTTGCCTATTTACCTTTTTTCAGCATACTTCTTCTTTCAACATTTTGTGAGATTTCGTAGTAAAATTTGCAACTATGTAAAGCTACAATTACATTTTAATTTACGTATAATAGTGATAAGATATTACTGTACTATATCTAATATATTGTATTTTGAAATATTTGAACTCTATAAATATAATATATACAATAAAAATATTTGTTTTATAAACACTATATTAAAAAACTGATATTCAATAAATTCTGTAATAACTTTATTAACATATTTTTATGAATGTATAATTTTACAATATATACGCACACTTTCTATATTAAAATAAGAACAGAAAGAGTCTATCTTAAATGTGTCTATCTTGACCTTTCTTTATAATAAATAAAGATACATATTTAATTGTAAGTCTCACTTACATATATGTAAATATAAAACCGAAATAATATTGTTACAATCGAGCCTTAGTCTTGCTAATACAATGTTTAATCTTAAGAAAAATCACATATAAGTTCAATTCAAATAAATAAACTCTATAAAATTAAATTCTATTTAACTTATCTCAGATATACATCCCAACAAACACCAAGTAACAGTTATATAATTTAACAATTATATAACTGTTACTTGGTGTTTGCTGGGATATATAAAAACTAAATAAAATTTACTTTGACTAGGATAAGTCATGCAGTCTTTAAGAAAACTGTGCAGTTGCAGCAATCACAATTGTTATTAATTGAATAACAAAAAACTTAAATGTATGATCAAAACTTTTGAATGAAAAAAAAACAACAATAAGCACATCATGCAGTTTTCATTATGTGCCTCCAACACAAATGCATTGCAAAATGAAGTAATATTGCTTGAAATAGCTTTAAAATTACATAACATTTAATTAATGTAACACTAATTTTTGATAACTACAATATTGAATTTAAAAAAAAATTAAATTAAATAAAAATTTTATATCTTATAATCAAACAATACCATGCTGTATCTTATGCTTCATATTAAGCAGATGTTATGTATATGTAATTGTATCAAATGTATGAACAATAAGTCTTGAGCGCTTTTTCGAATCAAATAAAATTATCATTACATGTTTATAATTTGTATAAATAGCTATTTTAGCTAAATTTTTAAACGAAAAAACATCAATAAGCATATGCATACTTTAGGGCTACTTGCGTTCTGCGATCTTGGAGAATATTTCAAGGAAAGACTGCTGAAGTTGCATTTTTTCTTTATGCATTTCATTCAGTCTTTCTACCTTTTCTGCTCTACGTCGCACAGTGGGGCCATTTCAAATTCTAGGTGGAAAAAATTATTTTTATGCAGAAAATGATTCAAAATGAGATACTAAACAAAGGAAAAATAGTCAAAAAATTTTGTCCTACGTTTCAGCTGTATTGCAGCCAAAATAACTATTTTTGTACATAAAAAAAGTAGGTAAAACTCAGTGTCAACTGCAAAAATAAATATTTAAGTAGAAAAAATTATTTTTACATGAGAAGTGGTTCAAAATACAATACTAGGCATAGGAAACAGTATCCCAAAAAAATTGTCCACTTATATCCACTTATAAAACTATTTTTTTAGTTGAAAATAGATAAAAATCGGGTAAAATAATGTCCAAAGAATGAAATCGTAATTGAATTTAATATTATATATATAACTTATGTACTATTATGTTATATACTTATATTTATTAAATTATTATATATGCTTAATGTTCATCCATTATTGGAAGGGGGATATGGCTGTCACTTGATCCTTCGTCATCCTCTGCAGAAGTACCTTTAAACAAAAATTATAGAAGAATACGATAAGCTGAAAAACGAATCAATATTGCAAACTTCTTTATATCTACATGAACTTTCTTCAAAAGTTAAAAGCTGTTGTGCTTCTATCGGTATTTCTTTCTTCTTTTCTTGTGGCAGTACGCGTAAAGATGTGATGAGTGGGTCAGAATTGACAAGCATTATGTTCATCAAATCGGTAGTAGTATTGATCAGTGACGACTTCCGAGTATGAGAACTTCGATAGGCACGATACAATTTGTTCACTGCTTCTTGTGCTTCCTCACTGAGTGTTCCAATAGGAACCAGTATCGCCTGGATTACTTGTGCGCCATGTATGCTCCTCATGTACGAGCAATTTATGTACACTAGGGAACATCTGGAACCAGGGGTATAAGTCCATCATACGAACAACAGTGTCCCAACAGTACTCATCAAATTTTGTCACATTAATTGCATGTGCACTCGATAAGGCGATCATTATAATTCCCAGTCTCCTGATCAGCTCTCCATCAACGCCAGTGATATCGGAAACTATGGACCAATTCGAGAAAAATTTTCGGGCTACATTTCCCGTATTCGACGTTCCACTTCCACAGCAGACCTGATCAACAGAAATACCCAACGCATCCTTCAGTTTCGCTGGTATTTCCTTTTTCCGATGTTGTATGATGGCTCTTTGTTCGACATCAGCTCCCCGAACAGTTGCAGTCTTCAGTTCTAATTTATAACTTATATGAAGAATACAGTCCAAACATTTAATCCACCCGTGCAAGGTGGATAAACCATACTTTAGATATCCTTCCGTGATTTTTCGATTCTTTATGGTCGAAAGATCCGCCATTTGTTTCGGTCCTGCATTACAGATGTAACAACGTGAATTCGCAGTATCCGTAAGGATATTAATCGTTTTCCCATCGACCATTGTGAAGTGCAGTTGATGGTGTACTTCTATATTAAGAAATGCCTCCAACACTGTAGGTTTAAGATTGTCCATTTCTTGGTTCATTTCACTGATTTCCTTCTTCACAAGTTGTTTATCTTCTTTCGCATACACAAACCTCACTGGTCGGCAATATCGCGGCGAAGATGGTCGGGGATTTACCCACAGTTTATGTTCTTTATTTTCTATGGTAGTAACCAATAGCCTCAGCGGTACATATGAAATGAGAAACAGTTTATCATCGTCATACTTGATAGGTGTACTACCAGAATCTATAAAGAAAAAAACAGGGATTACTCACATCTCGTCTATATAAACTAGGTATTCAACTCTGCAGAGCATGTATGTAAACCCTATTTCGAGAAAATGAGTAATCTAGTTTCATGGCTCATAGTACTGAGGATATCATATTTTTACCCGGTATTATTTCCTCTTCTTCTATAAACGCTGAATCATCTGAAGACGAGGAAGTGGATGGCCGTTTTGGTATATGCATATGACTGCCATAACCAGAACTTCCATCTGACCCCAATTTCCCGATTAGTTCCATGCGATCAAAAACGTTCATATCAAGTTCTGGTTGTTGTATGGCAATGCTATCGTATATTCTCTTGGTCGTATGGTCAACGATGTTTTGTAATGGTATGCTGGCGCCTAATTGTGAATCGAAATATTTTGTGGAAGGGATAAGAATGGATTTAGGAAGGATGGAATTTGTTATAATATTCAAAATAAGAGAATGGCAAAAAGTGCAAATCTAAATACCTTCCTCGGTAACTTTAATATTATCTGGGTAACATAATTTTTTTACCTCTTGAATTTTCTTATATGAGGGAAAAATTTGTGTTTTGCACCGTTTGTTGACCTCACAACGAATCATATTGTACTGTAATCGCGTCAATTTCGTATTCATAAAAAGAGCGAGTGCTTCATCGGGTGTCATTGGCTCAGGTTTGTTCGACGTCTCTTGCAGTTTCCTCTTCATTTTGACAGCATGGTCCGGAGATAAAGGTGCGGTAGCCTCGGCTACCACACTTGCTGCGGCTCTTTTTCGCTCGGCCAACAGACTACATTTTCCTGCATACAGAAGCTGTTCGGTAGGTACTGTATCAAGAAGAGATTGAACTCGAGCTTTCTTCGTTTTCTCTCCACAGTCTGCAAATGGTTTCGACGGTCGTCCAGTACACTCTCGATGTGGTCGTAAGAAGGGACGACAATCGAAGACGTTTTCCGCCCACTCACTGCTCTGCACAACATCTAATTTCCTACCACATTTATTGTACCGTCGCTCGAGTTGGCGGCAGAAGTTCCATACATCATTACGTAGTGTAGTGGATGTAGGCTCATTGAGCTCACATTGCAGCTTTGTTAATATAAATTCGTATAAATACTGAACTGACTTCTTGTTGGACACCTTTGTGAGCGCAATGAAGGGGCAATTTTGCAGTGCATGTATAAGTTTACGGTATGGAATTGATTCCATCTAAAATATTTAAAAAATGAACACGAATAGGATAATAATTTATATCTCAGATCAATTTTTAGTTATATTTTAAATAAGTTTGCCCATTCTCTATGGTTGTGGATTGGCTAGGTGGTAAGATTTCATACATAAAATATAATCTTTTTTCAAGAGCATTATTTTATCGACATTTTCATATGTTTATAGCCATTACTGTGTTGTATATATGCGAGAAAACCACTATTTTAATGAAAAAGAACGAATTTTTTCATGATTTTGCACTTACTAAGAGCTCTAAATAGCGTATCTGCAACTATCTGCAGACATTTTCACATTGATAGGTTAGAGGGGACTCTAAAGAAGATATCTGTGTGTTTTCGAGCATGGTTTCTCGTGGTCGCGTTATACATTTGCAATTTTATAGTTACAAATTATTTACTAAATTTACTAATTAAATGTACTCATTTACCTTGTACCGAGGAACATAAATAGTAAATCCAACTGAAAATGTTGATACAATGTTAAACCAGCTTCCAAATGATCATAAATACGACTACTTTCAATCACTGTATAATGTAACAATGAAGCAACAAAGAAAGGTCAACAACTTTAAGTAAAATCGACAGACAGCGAGCCAACGCGTAATGCGTTACTACGACGACGACGGAACGCTGTTTTGTTTTGTCAACATTGTTGCCATGTTCGGTAGATCTTTCTGAACAACTTCCATGCGACAGAATACGTGTTTACAAATTTTCATTTTTTGACTTTTTTCCACCTAGAATTTGAAATGGCCCCACTGTGCGTCGTTCTCTATCTTCTTTCTCTTTTTGTTTTTCTTCTTTCATTTCGTAAATAAATGACTCTAAAATCGATTCTACTCTTCTTTTTTTCGGTTTTGGTTCCTCCGCTGTCATGCTTAAGCTATTTAAAAAGTTAAAACTTAAATTAATCAAATAAAAAAGTAATAAACTTTTAACTTAATTTAGTTTTGTTAATATTAATGTTAATTTTAAACATATTAACTTGTAATTTTAGAGCTATTAACTTTAATCTTAATATATTAAAAAAAAATTAACTTACCCAAATCTGTCGGCTAACTTCTCTGAAATAGATGATGACTTTTCTGAGAAAGAACCTGGGGAAGGTGGATTATCACTGCTGGCTATTGACACCGGATCTACCCATGCTTTTTCTCCGAATATTGAATCCATCGCCGAGTAAAAAGCCCAAGAACTGGAATGATTTCCTGACTTTTTATTGCTATCAGTAATATTTTTGTATGTTCTTTTGAGTCCGGACATTTTGTTTTGGCACTGAGTACCAGTCACATTATAGTTTCCCTCCTTCATTTCATTAGATATTTCATTCCATATTTTGTTGTGACGTTTTAAACCCGCAAATTCTGATTCTTTATTTCGATAGATCTCGAGTAATAAAAGGACTGCTTTATCTGGCCATGTAAAGGACTCTTTCTTATTTATAACTTCGTTGTTTATCTCAGATGCATCCACAGGCTGTTCGTTGTTTATTTCAGATGCATCCACAAGTTGGTAACCTTCTAAGGAATGTTGCTCTAGTTGTTCGATCATTGCCATACTTCTTTTTTCTCTTTCTCTTTCTATTAATAGCTTGATAATGTCTTCATCTAGTAAAAGAAAGCAAAACTTTAATTATTCACAGGGCATCTTACAAAGATCAGTGTTATTTTTGATTGGAATTTAATAATTTATATATAAAGAAATCCTGTATATAAAGAAATCCTGTCCTGTATATATTATTTGTATGTATATACAGGACATTTCCTCATATATAAAATACTGAATATTAATAAATAATGAATGTAATTGGTTAATTTCTTACGGCTTAAGGCCCACTACACTTTTTGTAGACCCAGCCTTACAGCTTGTAAAAGTAAAATTTAATGAGTATTTGGAATAAATACATTGTTTTAAAGAATCATGAAATTTGAGGTTAGAATTAAAATTTTTTATATTAATACTTACTGCCAGTCGTTGCTGCTAAGAATTCAATTTCGGATACGTTAAGTGTCCATAATTCATCGTTTACGAGTACTGTTAACTCTTTTTCATTAGCCATGGTATAAAATTATGGGAAAACTTTATTTTATCCGAACAACGCTGCGTTCCATTTCGCGCATAAAACGCATGAAACGCATACGCATGGACCACGCATGGGCTGCCTCACCTCGAGAGCTGAGGCAGTTCATGCGTTCTCATGCGCTGAGTGGTGGTATGGTGGGAGAAATTCTCATGCGCGCATGAATTGCGCATGGAGTGAAACGGAACGATTTCCAAGCTTTTCATGCGATCCATGCGTGAAACGGAACGCACCCTTTGTAACATGTATTGGAATTGACCAATCGCATTTGTCGTTAAGACAGATTGCTCAATCACGGTTGGCACTTAATCGTCGATTAAAGTTAAGATCGGAGTTGGTTGAAGTAGTCCTTAATCTATTTCATATTTTGTAATGTGCATTTCGCAGGTAAGATGTTCAGTATTTTTTACATTTCTCCACAGTTTTTCGATCCTCCCGGCGTCACGAGCCCGTGGCGCCGTGGCTCCATTTTGACACCACTGAATGCGAATGTGAGATTTGTTGTAAAATAGTATGTAAAATAGTACATCGATTTTTATTATCGACATTATCTTTTTTCGATGTTCCAGGACCTAGTCGGTAATATTTACGTATCTATCTATTATGTATATATATATATATGGATTTACCTACTGATTATTACCATACGATAATAGCTCTTTAGTTCCTGATAGATGAAGAGACGCGGTAGTGTTGAGTTGTTAGTGGTTGTTAATTGAATGTTTTCGGTTCCTTGGTTAATTTCTTCCAAATTTTTCTAATTTGTAGAAGTGTTATAGGAAATACAGACGAGTGTATTGTTCATGATAACGTAAGTGATCAAATTATTAAATCAAATTTGTGTTGAAAGATATTCTCTTGACAGCGCCGATATTCTGTGAATATATTCTTTATATATAACATCTATGGACATCTCGGATATGATTGAAATTTTATTTTATATTTTAGTAAAATTAATCAAACATTTTATATTGTAATAGATATTAATATTTTTATTATGGTAGATATTATTAAAATAACTCGCATACAATTTTTCGTAATACATGTCCCAAAACTACCATGATTTTCAGGGTAAATTGTAAGAGAAAATTCTCTCTGTGCATAGTTATGTACAATTTACAAATAGTAATGTAATTCCAACTTATGCAAATAAAGTTAAATAAATATCGCAATGCAAATAATCAGTGTAGTATTTTACCGGATGCAGATCAATTACACAGCCCCACAAAAATAAATAAATTTTCTGTCCGGCGGACCGGACTAGTCAATTCTTACGTATTTTGGGTCGCTGAATCCGAATCCGAGGTCAGAATTCAAAAGTTGGTTCGTTTTTTTTTCTAATCTCAAAAAACATACTTTTTTAGTACATTTTGAGCCGTAATGAAAAAGCGCGAGCTAGTTTCGAAATTGTGACCGTGGATTCGGATTCAAAAGCTTGAATTACATAACAATTGACTAGATTTTTAAATAAAAAATGGCAGATCCAATATGGCGGACCCAATATGGCGGATGGTTTTTCAAATTGATCCGATTCGCTTTAAACTTGGTACTCGGGGGTTTTTGTGGTCGCTGAGTACGAATCTGATGTCAGTTTTCCAAAATTCAAAATGGCAGATCCAGTATACTCGATGAGTTTTTGAAAATTGACCAGATTCGCCTAAAATTTGTTACTCGAAGGTTTTTGGGGTCGCTGAATACGAATCTGACGTCAGATCATAACATAATCACACTGAAAATGCAGTTTTTCCCACATGACTCTGAGAAAGTACAAATCTTATATATTTGACGTCCAAGACCACAATAGCTATAGTCAAAGTAGATCCATGACTTGATCCTTCTGCAACCAGGGTACCTCCACGTGGTGACGGTGGGCAACGGATTTATTCCGGCGAAATTCCTGGGTTAGATAACTTGACGCCGTCATGGCAGAGGGTAACAACCTTTTTACGCAGGGTCTCGGAAACCCAGTATCGGCGACTGGTCAGGGTGGGAAAGCGGGTCCGCAGCCGTCGTCATCATGCAACCGCAGTTCTGTAGTAGTGGAAAACTTGGCTACTACAGAATCTAATGTTACAAGGAAACTTCGTTCGCGAAAGTTGGCTTCAGGTGTAGCCAAAGAATCATATCATAACTGTGATAAGAGCAAAGATGTCTTTTGCTATGTGTGTAGCCTATATGAGGTACCAAATAACCGGAGAAACATAAATCAGAGTGTAAGAGAACTTTATTTACAATACTTCGGTTCTGAAATTGCGAACGAAGGATGTGATTGGGTTCCTCAGAAAATATGTAGCTCTTGTCATTTAATGTTGCGAAGATCTCAAAATGACAGAACAAAACTAAAGATGACAGTACCTTCAATATGGAAGAAACCTCTGACCCGTGAAGATTGCTATTTTTGTATGACAAATTTGCATGGAATAACCCAAAAAAAGTCGACATTCTGCTACGCTAACGTTTCGAGTTTAACGAAACCGATATATATGTCTATATCCGATGAGGTTAATGATCGAGACATGGATGCAAAGATCACCTCTGATGGAAATGTAATGGAAGTTGATGAAAGTTCGGATGAACAATGTGAGAGTGAAATAGGAAGTAAGTGTAATAGTGAAACTAACTCAAGTAATGATGAATATTGTCCAAAAAAGTTAGGAAACATAACACAAGAAAAAGTAAATGATCTCGTTCGAGATTTGGGTTTACCCAAGGACGGGGCAGAATATTTGGCGTCATGGTTGAAACACAATACTGCAGAAGCAAAAGCAGTTAAAGCCTCCTACTATCGAGAACGGGAAGTAGAATATCGAGAATATTTTTCTCAAGAAAAACAGCATTCATTAGTCTATTGTCACGACGTTAATGGATTAATGAATAAACTTAAACTTGGGTGTTACAAGGATGATGAGTGGAGACTCTTTATCGACTCTTCTAAGGCAAGCTTGAAAGCAGTGTTGTTGCATAATACTAATGTATATGCCTCCATTCCTATAGCGCACTCGGTGAAGATGAAAGAAACTTACGCAACTCTCAAAATAGTTCTAGAAAGAATTAAGTACACAGAACATGAGTGGCAAATTTGCGGAGATCTGAAAATCATCACTATATTATTGGGTCAACAATCCGGTTACACGAAATACCCGTGCTTCCTATGCGAATGGGATAGTAGAGACCGAAATAGTCATTACAAAAAGAAAGAATGGCCGAAAAGGACATCTTTGCAACCTGGGTCTAAGAACGTTATAAATCAACCACTAGTTGAGTCTTCAAAAGTCCTTCTTCCACCTCTTCACCTCAAATTAGGTCTCATGAAACAATGGGTGAAATCTCTAGATAAAAAAGGTAAGTGCTACTTGTATCTAGAAGAAAAATTTATTAATGTCACTGAAGCGAAATTGAAGGAAGGAATTTTTGATGGACCTCAGATATGCAAAATGTTAAAAGACGAGACTTTTGTCACCAAAATAAAAAATGATGAAAAAGCAGCATGGCTAAGTTTCAAGGATGTAGTAGAAAATTTTCTTGGAAATCACAAAAGTCCAGATTACGAACAAAGAGTTGCGAAAATGGTAGAAGACTATAGAAAACAAGGCTGCTTAATGAATCTAAAACTGCATTTTTTTGATTCTCATATAGACTACTTCCCAGAAAATTTAGGTGATTTTAGCGAGGAACAGGGAGAAAGATTCCATCAGGACATTAAAACAATTGAGCATCGATATCAAGGCAGGTGGGATGTGAACATGATGGCTGATTTCTGTTGGAATCTCAAACGAGATATTCCTGTGGAACAGAGGAAACATAAAAGACAGCCATTGCGCAGATCTTTTGAAACTAAAAGAGTAAGATACCATAAAAAAAAGGAGTAATTCTTCTGTTACAGTCGTATCTTTTTATAACCGAATTCTTCATAACGAACTTACTTGTGGTTAGAGGATGCGAAGGGCTACATGGGACTGCATTAGTGAGATTTACGACTGTGTGAGTGACGTAATCAGACCAGTCGCAGATATTAGGTTGAAAACCCTAAGAAGGCGAAATTCCTGGGTTAGATACGTATCTATAACGCCGGAATAAATCCGTTGCCCACCATCACCACGTGGAGGTACCCTGGTTGCAGAAGGATCAAGTCATGGATCTACTTTGACTATAGCTATTGTGGTCTTGGACGTCAAATATATAAGATTTGTACTTTCTCAGAGTCATGTGGGAAAAACTGCATTTTCAGTGTGATTATGTTATGATCTGACGTCAGATTCGTATTCAGCGACCCCAAAAACCCTCGAGTAACAAATTTTAGGCGAATCTGGTCAATTTTCAAAAACTCATCGAGTATACTGGATCTGCCATTTTGAATTTTGGAAAACTGACATCAGATTCGTACTCAGCGACCACAAAAACCCCCGAGTACCAAGTTTAAAGCGAATCGGATCAATTTAAAAAACCATCCGCCATATTGGGTCCGCCATATTGGATCTGCCATTTTTTATTTAAAAATCTAGTCAATTGTTATGTAATTCAAGCTTTTGAATCCAAATCCACGGTCACAATTTCGAAACTAGCTCGCGCTTTTTCATTACGGCTCAAAATGTACTAAAAAAGTATGTTTTTTGAGATTAGAAAAAAAAACGAACCAACTTTTAAATTCTGACCTCGGATTCGGATTCAGCGACCCAAAATACGTAAGAATTGACTAGTCCGGTCCGCCGGACAGAAAATTTATTTATTTTTGTGGGGCTGTGTTATCAATACATATATCATTTTAATTTCCAGAAACATTGAAATGTTTTATTTATTATAATATTCTTCTCTCAAATTATATAAAGTATAAATTGTCATTTCTTTCCAGCGTACGATAAGAATTGAGGCGGTAAAAGATTGGAGCGTTAGGTGGAAATATTGTAATAAACAACTGTATTGTTTATAATAACGTAAGTGATTACAAAATAGATATTACAATTTATACATTTTGATATGTTTTTCTTCATACATTGTATACCTACATTGTCATCTCTTTTCAGCGTACTATGTAAGAATAAATAAATTGAGGCAATCAAGAAATTAAAAAAAGCAGCCTGTTACAAAAATGAATAAACAATATGTAATTGTAGTTTATTATTTTTATGTTAGATAATTTTACAAGAAAACAATAAGGTAATATTTTATTAAAATACATGATTGTAATGAGATTACAGAGTGGATAATGTATCTGAAGTGGTACAGGATTGTGGTTCTATACAATTATATATTGTTTAATATTATTATAACATGCTGCTTCAAATGATCTTAAGATCATAAAATAGATAAAAGTAAAAAAAAGATAATAAATTTTATTATCTCTATTCTTACATCGTACGCTCGAAAGAGATATGACATCTTATACAATTATTTAATTCTCTATTCCTTTCATTGCAGTGTTAAATTAATTTTGGACTATTATAGCACATACCTATATTATTTTTATCATCAATCTATTGCCAAGGACAAAATATGTGATCTGGATAGAAATCGAACTTGAAATTTAAACGCGAATTGTTGAAATATGTTGCAATATTATTGTTGAAATTGTTGCAATATTATTATTAAAAGAGAAAATTCCTATGTAAAGCGAATTTGATACATGGTACAATTAGAGATACTTTTATCGTTCCAAATCTTTTATTTCAAGTTCCGAGTATCGTAACTCGAAAAAGCTGTGAATATAATTTCAGTTATCCTTGTGGAATACTTATATCATATGTATAATTCTGAACAATTTATTGTTACTTTATTATGTTACTTTGATGTAAAGGAGAGGCCATGTAAAGTAAATTTGTGATTCAATGCTTCATTTTTGCGCTTAACACTTGAGATACGATATTTTATTGTAAAATCACGGTTCTCACTTGGAACGATAAGTGCCCTTTAGTGTACCGTATAGTAAAAATGCCATTTACACACATAATAATTTCGACAATCTGTTTAAATTTTAAATTTGATTCTTTTTCAGGTTATTATAATATTTTGCTCTTGGTAATATATTAACTCGTTTATTGAAATTAATGTCACGCTGCGACGAAAAGTGTGGAGAATAAGATTTTTATCCATCAATATTCGACAGGTTGTTATACTAGATACAATTGTTCTTACAACAGAGATTAATGAGCCATGAAAATTATTAAGAAAAGAATTAATATGACTTTTATTAAAGCTGAAGAATTCACAAAAGTGTTATACCTATATATTGTTAAAGCCTCCTCTTGATTACAAGCCTCATTTTGTGGCTAGAAAAATAGATAATTCTAGTATTACAGATTCTTATACAAAATTAGAATATAAAAACGACTATAATGTTATATTTATTAAAACACGTTAATAAAAATATTTGCTTTTAACGAGGTAACTTTAAATATAAAATAGGGGTAGAAAAAACTGAAGAATATAATAGAATTAGAAAAATTGCTAATAATAAAGGGGTTACCGATTTCTATCTAAAAAAAATCTACATGATTACTCAAATTTCCGCAAATTTTGAGATATCGAGCTTAATTTTTTTTTATGGTAGAATATCATTAAAAGTAGGTTGGTGTTAAATTTGGCAATGATCGGTGAAGGGATTACCGATTTCTGCTTAAAAAGTGTATATAATGTACATGTAATTTTATATAGAGTATCATTAAAGGAAGGTTGTTTTGAATTTTGCGAGGATCGGTGAAAGGGTTACCGATTTCTGCTTAAAAAATGTGTAAGTTATTCGATGGACAGAATATCATTTAAGGAAGGTATTGAATTTGGCGAGAATTGGTGAAGGAGCTACCGATTTTTGCTTAAAAAGTTATATGTACAAGTTATTCATGTAATTTTATATAGAGTATCATTAAAAGAAGGTTGGTATTGAATTTGGCGATAATCGGTATAGAGGTTCTTTCTTTATAAACTTTTGAATTTTTGAGAAATGTTCGTGGTTGCTCTAACTTCCGTCAATTTTGAGATAGTCTTTTCTACCCTTATTTTATATATAATTCTTTAAGATTTGGTTGATTAGACCCAACTTTATACGCGATTAAAGGTCTATATACGAAGTCCATATGGACCATGTAGCCTGAACTCCTAAAGTCAGAATCGATTTGATATTGCGTCAATTGTAAAACCTCACTTGTGCTACTAAGCTAACCCTCTATCAATTCATAAAAAGATTAAATTTAAAATTAAATAAAGTGTGCAAATTAGAAACTTGCACATTCTCCTCATTACAGATCGCTACCATTGCTCCTATTTTATTTCGCTCATAAAGCTTTTTTATGAGGAGAGAAGCCCAACTAAAATAAATACCTACTTATAAAATTATGCATCAAATAAAATGCAAGCTTCCTCATAAGAGGAGCTTTGTGAGCGAAATAAAATAGGAGCAATGGTAGCGATTTGTAATGAGGAGGAAGCAATGTGCAAGTTTCTAAAAGTATTTAGGTTTTTTCTTAACACGCTCTTAAGGAGTTCTATTTAAATTAAAAGAAAGAAAAATCAAATATTTATATCAAATAAAAATTACGTGCAAAAATATTCTTTATGTTGCATGTTATAATTTAATTATATTTACTCAATTTGTAAAAGCTCAAAATATGACATTTTCTTAGAAATGCATATTCCAAACGATTGCACTCTTTACGCAGTTGTAACTCAGAAGCTATTCATTGTACGAAAAAAAGTTCCAGACGAAAGTTGTAGAGAATTATTTTCTCTAGGAGCGTCCTTATGAGTAATCAAAAATTTATTACCCCAACAAATGTTTTTATTCGCCAAAATTTTGTACATGACTGGCTTAATTCTCGATAACTTGATAAGAAAAAATTGAAATCAAAATCTAAAAAAAGATTAAAGCTGAAAGAAAATTTTACAACAAAATTTTAGTTTTAAATAAAAAATAGATTTGGGTTAGGTTACATTTTTTGGGGTAGGATGCAAGGAAAGGGACAGTGTACCTTCCCCACCTACGTATATGTTGTTTTTCTGTGTTATCAGCAAACAAAAATTACGTCTCATTTATGAAACTTTTTTTTGTTAACTTTTTAATAAACAACGATCGATAGCTAAAACTTTGAATGTTATTTAGGAACATGATCTTGATAACATACGAGTATGTCAAGATAAAAACCGTATCTCGTTGCTCCGTTTTAAACGTAACATTTATCTACATAAAATTTTGTTTTTAACAAAAATATTTCCCATTTTGTCGAGTTCATTGTTTTTTGTACGTCAAATATTCCATTCCTAATTAAACAAAGTTACAGCTGTTTAAGAATTGCTTATGTTTTAAACAATTTTTCTTGATCCTTTATTTAGCGGAGTGTATTTTTATTATTATATAAAGATAATATATAATTATAATGTGTCATTCTAATATACACATGGTGTTAAAAAAAAGAGTTCAAGACTTACCGGGTAGATAGTACTTATTATACTGAGTAAATGCTTAGTAAACATAGGTTGCAAGCTCAACCGTTCCTGAGATATAAACAGTGTATATGCAAATATCTCGAAAAATATGGAGGATACGGAAAAATGTTTGACAAAAATTGCATGGTTTGATGGAAGCCACATGATGAAAATATGACTTGACCTTGAGTGACCTTTTCAAGGCCAGGTCAATGTAATCGATTTTATCTTAAATGGATTCCTCTATATTGTAGTATATCGTTTGAAAGAAAATGAAAAAAAAAAGAAAAATTGTGGCACAAACCAGAGGTCGATTATATCTTGATTCGTTTGGGGGTTATTTAACTTAAAGTTCGAAAAAGCCAATTTTTGACTCTAAATAACTCTTGAACGGATCAACGTATGGATCTCTGGTTTGCGCCAGAATTTTTCTTATTTTATGCCCTTTCCTACGATATATGACAATATGGGGAATCTCATTTAAGAAATTAAAGGTGACCTTCACGATTTTCAAACGGCTATTCAAGGTCAAATCAATGTCATCATCTTATGTCTCCCTTGAAGTCGCATTACTTTCGTATGAAACATTTTTCTCTAAAATGCTTTGTTTCCGAGATATACAATAAGTTTGTGCGCGAATGGGTGAAGGAAATTAGCGGTCGAGGTTTTGAAAAGTTTATCAAAATTTATAACGAAATGTCTATAATTAAAATGAACGATATGTACAGTTATTTACAATGTCTTTAGTTTCTCGCTACCAACTTATTCACGCGGGCGAATGCGCGCGGAGAAGGCCGTCACTCGAAGCACGAGTTTAAGACCGAGAGCAGCGTAAGAAATGCTTGAAGACCGACCGAATATGCCGAATACGAAATATGGAATCGTAATCTTAACGCATTAAGTCGGTGTACAATTCAATAGCAACTCTCACTTTTCTCTCGATGCGACTAGGAAACGAATGCCGAGCAGCGCGCGGAGGACCGAAGCTTTACCGGCTCACACTCCGAACCCCCCGTTCGCGCTCCGAAAATGCGCTGGGCCAATCTACTATCGAAACCCCGAGACGTACGTAATTTGACAACTTCGAACTGTTCAGCAGTCCTCGGGGCCGATAACCGATCAGCTGTTTTCGTATACGTCTCTCTCTTTGTCCCGGGTGTTTACCTCTCGCTCAGAGGTTCCCGAGACAAAGGGAGAGAATCGGTACACGCGGAAAAAGCGTAACACTGTTTTTGGTCTCTCGAAACTTCTCGGCGATGTCTTCTCGGAAACACGGCGACTATTCTCCGAAACGCGAATACATTTAGCTTTGCAATTTAAGAATTCTTCGAGATAATCCGCGTGCGTCTCGAGAGAAATTATGCTATAATTCCGAAAGCAGTTCGATTTCGAACAAGTTTGTTACACTTTAACAAATTCACCCTGTGTATATGTAATATAATATTATATATATAATATAATATAAATATTATATGTATGTATATACATAATAAACATTTTGTAAAATTTATTTGTTTTAGATTGTTTTGTGACCAATACAGGTAAGTTTTTGTGTTTTCTTTGTATCTCTTTCTATTTCTTTCTAGATTTCTCTCTATATTTTTCTTTTTCAATTTCTTTTTTTCTTCTTTCTCCTTTTCTCTTATTTTCTCTTAAGTATCTATATAACGTTGCTGCGGTGAAGTAAGACTATTGTGTGCCTATATAAAATCGTTATATATAAAATTGGCTGTTAAGCGGTTTTATATATAGCGTCTGCAAATAACGGCTGCTGTGCGCCGATATAGGACTGTGCGCATACAAATAACGGCTGCTGTGCGCTGGTACAAGGCTGCTGTGCGCCGGTACAAGGTTGCTGTGCGCCTACAAAGAACGGCTGCTGTGCGCCGGTACAAGGCTGCTGTGCGCCGGTACAAGGTTGCTGTGCGCCTGCAAAGATTGGGTGCTGTGCGCCTATAAACATCGGCTGCTGTGCGCCTGCAAAAATAGGCTGCTGTGCGCCTACAAAAATAGGCTGCTGAGCGTTTGTGAAGAATTGCTTTACGTTTGCAAAAAATTAAAACAAAATGTCTCTAAAGACAAAAAAATATTATTTTAAAGCCTGAAAATATAGATATTATTATCCGAAATGAATGGCTTAACGATGAACATATGAATCATTTTCACCAACTTTTACAAAACTGTTCCGATTATAGACCTGTCGTAACATTGCAAATACAAATTCCTCATTTGATACAACCTGTGTTACAAGATACAAAACACATTCAAATATTATCCAGTCCGTCACATTGGGTATGCAGCTATTACGATAGAAAAAATATATTTACATATGATTCTTTGAATAAACAAACATTACATAAAGACCATGAACAATTCTTGAGAAGATTGTTTCCAACATATGATTTTAACAAAAATCCTGTCAAGTTTCCTACAGTACAACAACAGCCCAACTATAACGATTGCGGTGTTTTCGCAATAACCTTTGCTACTTCATTGTTATATAATATTAAACCTGACAAAGTTAGGTATAATCATAGTTTAATGCGTTCGCATTTAATAAAAATTTTCGAATTTAATGTCATTGAGCATTTTCCTCAAGATTTAAACAATCCTCAGAAAGTGCTTCCATTAGCAGTAATAAAGGCAAAAGAAGCTGAAGCAGCACGTATACGTGCAAAACGTCAATATGACAATACACAGAAAGAGAAAGAGAATCAGTTACAAAATAATAGTGATTCTCATCAATCTAAAACAGTTTCAAATGTGTGTATAGGTAAAGGTACAAAACGTCAATGTGAAATAGAACAACATTGTGATTTACATCAATCTAAGAAAATATGTTTATTAAATAACAATGAAAATATTAGTTTGTGTGACAGCAATAAGCAGAATCAAGTACATCATGATATAAAAGATTTTAAAAATAAAAGTATTGATAAACATTTGCAATATGTAAATGATCTTAGAGTAGATCTTAATGAAGAGAATATCAACAATAACAACAAACATCAACAAAAAATGCAGTATGAACAAAAAATTGAACATTTAAATCAAGTGACCTACATGGTTATTTCAGAATTTGATTGCACTGACGTACATCAACAAAACTTAGAATGCAATGCTAAAAAACGTAAATATGACGAACAGTGTTTAGATAATAATGCTAAAAAGAATGCTAGAAGGCGACAGGCATATCAACAAGACCTAGAAAATAATCGCGCTGTTCGAGTACAACGATATAATAAAAATCCAGAAAAATATCGCGTTTATAAAGCACAACAATATAATAAGAATCCGGAAAAAAAAACGCACTCGCTCAGTACAAGAATATAATAAAAATCGAAAAAATATTCTTCTTAAAAAGAGACTTCGATATCAAGAAGATATTGAAAATAATCGTTTGAAAAGTTTGCGTAGATATAAACAAGATCCACAAAATCGTATTAAAAAACGCTGTCAATATAAAAAGAACGTTGTAAAAGAATGTGCCCGAAAACAAATATATTATATTCAGCATTCTCAGCGTGAACGAGAGAGACAAAAAGCATTATCTTCTGATCAAAAATGGCTTCGCAATAAGCGATATTATCAGAAAAGAAGTTCTAAGTTATCGAGACTTGGAAAGAAAAATTACGATATTGCAAAAAATATTGGGAAAAAATATGTCCAGATTCGGTTGAAAAATTCTATAAAAATTCGGGAGTCTCCAGAAGTTATCATTAAAAATATTCTACACAAGTTGAATATTACAGACTCCAGCAAAGATTACATTGAAAAGCGATTAGAAGTTGAAAGAATCATACGCTGGTGTATGTATATTAGAGAAGGTTATATTCGTAATATGCGTAAAATATTAACTTGGCTTCAAAACAAATCAGAAGTACGTTTAACTCTTGTTGCAGAATGTTCTACAGTTGATGACAAATTATGTACGCTGTGTGGCGAATCTAGACATACAGCTTCGTCCGAAAGTTATTTTCTTGATTCTACATATCACGATATAAATTCATTTAAAGCCAATACAGCGGAGCCTTTAATAATAAATACGAAAAGACTGACTGAAAATGTATTACCCTTGATAGAAGCGCGAGCAAAAAAATCGTGGTTGTGCAATTCTTTATGTAAAATTAATGATGCGGTCTTAATTGATCGATATCAAAAACTTCTAGTAGCTATAAATACATGTACTTTAAAAAACGTACCAAAACTGATGCGGAACATTTTCGAATGTACTGTGAAAAAAGACGTACCAAAACTGATGCAGAACATTTTCGAATGTACTGTGAAAACTTGTTATAAATTAGGCCATACGCAAAATTGTTACATTGATTTAAATCTTTGTAAAGCAATGTCTGTTCCAATGCAATTGTTATCGCCTCATTTCCCCCAAGTAAGATATTTTATACGTGTTATATATTGTTACGTCCAACCCCTGGATTAGGATAAGAAAAACTGGGAAGCGAAGGAAAGGCTAACCAGAGGGGTAGGGGTAAGGGAGGACGCAACCAGATACTCACAAATGTCGCTCGCAGGTACGCTCTGAGGCGCGTGGCGCGAGCGGAACGCACTTTTCAATGGCTCAGGAAGGGTCGACGTCCGTAGGAACGGTAGGACGCCTTCCTAGAGCGGTGCGATCGTCGGTCCTCTTTCAAGTCAGGGAATTTAATCCCTTTAACTTAGGATCGGACCTTGTGCGATCTCGAGAGGTGGGGGATGAGTAATGGGTGAATCTTAAGTTACAAATAAAATGAGGTGGGAACTCACAGTTAACATGAAAAAAGAAACATTTATTCTAAATATAATTTGAGCAAACTATCGATATTACAGTTTAGTAAGGCATAGGTAACTTAAACGGAGAATTGAAATATTTTAAAGTGAAAGTGTTTGTGTAAGGTGTATTCATCGCGGGTGTTACACTAGTGCGGAGGTGATCGGGCAGGATTTTTGAAGGGGAAACCTATTCAATGCACATCCTGCCCGCTATTATTACAATTAATCGTAGAATAGAGTTTACATGAATTTAATTAAATATGTGTGCGATGTGTAGGTGTATTTGAGTCTAAATTAAAGATATAAAGAGATGATCGGAGGGTGAAGACGGAGAAACAGGATTTAACAAATAATTATAAGCTATGGGTCGAGGAAAGCTGAATATACATGTAAGTTAAGACAAGGAAGATAAAAGATTTTGTGGTATACCTCTAGTCAAGAGTAACCACCTCAGGACGGACCAGTTCCTCGAGATCAAGAGTCGAAGCGGTCGAGGAGGTCGGGGACGGACTTCGGGAAGAGGAGGGGGAATCGGGAGGTTCGAGCAAGGTGGCGGGATCGCGGTTGACGGGGACCACGCGGAATGGGGCCACCCGACAAACAGGGCGAAAAGGTGCGGGGAAAGGCCGTGATGGTAGAATAATAGGGCGAGGTGCCACGACGGGGCGACTCTGCTGAGAGGAACAGGGTTGCTCCGAGAAGGTTGGTGGAGGCGGTGGACTGGCGACACGCGAAGGACCGGGTTTAGCTTGTTCGTTTTCTAATCTCCTTCGCTATTGCTGCTTCCGACGATCACGCTCGTGTTTTACGGCCCTTCGAGATTTCTTAAGGGGGGGACCGCGGGATTCCACTACAAGTTAATAGCTTGTTAATTGTTAAAAACCGTTAATCGCGGCAAGTCGACTCGATTTTGGAGGGTTGGAATTAACGAGAGAGAGTCTGCTGAGGTTCCCAGCAGTAAATAGAAAAGAGATTACTCCGAGCCCGCCGATAAATCAGCTAACTCAGGAGTAATATAGAAAAAGAAATTACTCCGAGCCCGCCGATAAATCAGCTAACTCAGAAGTAATATAGGAATAAAGATTACTCCGAGCCCGCCGATGAATCAGCTAACTCAGAAGTAATATAATAGAGATTACTTCGAGCCCGCCGATAAATCAGCTAACTCAGAAGTAATATAATAGAGATTACTCCGAGCCCGCCGATAAATCAGCTAACTCAGAAGTAATATAGGAATAGAGATTACTCCGAGCCCGCCGATAAATCAGCTAACTCAGGAGTAATATAGAAAAGGTGATTGGAGGGTTAGAGGGATTAATGTTTAAGGATTATGGATTAATGTTAACCGAGAGAACTTCTGGACACACGAAAAAATGGGGATAAATAAATGAAGTGTATATACGACTTACTACTTGACGCTGGTTGGATTGAGAGTAGAAATAGCCGGAACCGATGATCCTCGGGCTCTCAGCGAACACTCGCAATTTCAACGCGCACAACTCAACTTGGAAGTCTGACTGCAGGGTTCGAAGAGACCGAAGTTCAGGAGGTGGAGATGAAGAAAAATAAAATGAGAGCTGAGTGCTCCAATGTCGGGGTTTATATAGGAAAGTTAAAGGGATGGAAGGGATGAATTTCGTGTGGGATGTGTCTGATTTTCGTTTAGGGAACTTCTGGTTGGCGGGATGTTTCTAATTATTGTTTAAGGGATTTCTTATTGGGTGGGATGGTCTTCACCCAAGAGCTGGGTTCTTAAGTTTTCGCCTATCCTAGAAAGCTAGAGACGGTTGTCGATTTTTCCGGGTGTTCATTGGTGAGTCCCCTCGTAAGGCCCCCACTGTCTTGCTGGGGGTGCAACCTATCGTTTCCTCCAGTGATTCATCTGTTTTTCGACTATCGCCGATTTCTCTTTTATTAGGGTCCCTTATTTGTCTTGCGACCCTGCTCGAATCGCCGACAGACGACGCATATCCCTCCAATCTCAAGTGCAGTTTTACTGCAGTTTTATTGCTAAGTGCAAACAGAAACTTCCGCCACGTGCTCTTACAAGATTTCCAAAAGCACGTTTTAGATCTCGTTTCTGTTTGTCGGAACATTGCGCGGGAAATTTGAGCTAGTCGCACGATACAGTACAGATCCCCATCAACCCCTGTCTGGAATTAAGGCCCCTTTTACGCGTCGTGTCGCCGGGTTTATAGTTATGGGCCCGATAAGGTTGCTGAGAATCTGGTCACCATATGCCCCGTCTGTCACCAATTCGTAATCTGGAGGGTTGGTTTTATTTGATCATAAAAAAAAAGGAATGTGAGGAGATCTAAACTCACTCCCCGATCGACAACCGTCCGTGCTCGGTTTGTGTATCCTAATCTTAAGGGCCACTCTTAGGCGCACAAGAATTCCCGCGAAAAAGGGGAAATCGTGGAGTCTGCAGGACGTAACAATATCGACTTAAGAGTTGTTATCAAAAGATCTTACATTTGGACGAAGCATTATATTCTGCTGAACTAAATATATTAAATGAAATTGTAACTTCAGCACAAGAAAAAGCAGATGTGTACAAGCATCGGCAAAGTGAAATAACTTTGAGTGATGATGACATTTTTTCTAAATATCATAACGCATTTACAGTTTTGAAAAAACGTTCACTGGACACACCACGGTACGTTTGTGTGTCGTGTGAGAGACTTTGTTATAAAAGAAGTGTTTCTAAACTTACTGAACGTAAACTTAAAACACGAGATAATCCAATTTGGAAAGATTTAATGGCATATGTAGAGCAAAAACAAATTAATCCGCAATATATTTGTCATTATTGTGATCGTAAATTGCGTAGCGGCTTGTTGCCTGCTTACTGCGTTCTGAATAATCTTTCCGTAAATGATGTACCCGAAGTAATATCGTCTCTTAATGAATTTGAGAAATTGCTTGTACAGAGAGCTAAAGCTTTTCAAACTGTTGTTAAAATGAGAACAGTTGTTAACAGAAAAATACCTGCAAGACAAAAGATACAAAAAGTTAAAGGTAGAACATTTCATTTGCCACTTCCCTTACAACAGACCATCGATAAGTTATGTTCCGTAACTGATCCAATAAATCTCAATCACGAATTGTATATTTTACTTCGAAATATTCCGACTAAGTCAAAAATTATCTGGGAAGATTTGGTGGATATGAAAAAAGTATTTGAAGCTCTAACATGGCTGAAAAATAATAATTTTTTATATTTTAATATTGTATTGCCCAATACTTACGAAAAATTATGGGACAGTTTGGGAGTATTGAGCAATGCAGAATTTCAAATGCAAGAAACAGAAAATGACACAAGAGTTTCAGATAATGACGAATGTGATGATGATGAACCTAAATTAAATAATGTCGAATTACATACGCAAGAAATAAAAGATCATGCAGAAGTTGCATTGGATGATCAGCGCGGGGCGATGCTAACACAAAAAGATGAAGGCGATAGTTATTATGAGCAATATACTGTATATCCTCTGTATGAAAAAAAAGATAATCAATCTGCTACTTCTTTATATCAAATGTTAAAAATTCAGGATGTACCTTTAGATAATCGTGAAAAAAATTTAGATTTGATGTGTTTTCCAGATTTATTTCCATTTGGTTGTAATGGACAATGTAACGAAAGTAGGCCGGTCAAACTTCAGGAGCATGAATTTATTAAATGTCGTTTGACGTCTAAACATCCAGAATTTAGATTAAATCAACAATATCTGTTTTATTTGCTCCATAATGCGACTATTCGTCAGTTAAGTCGTGGAATTTATCATAAATTGAATATAACTAATCCACGTAGTCGTTACACGGCTGCGGAGTATTTAGAGGCTATGAAGAAAGAACAGTTAGAGTCCGACTTAAATACAATGTTTTCTTCACTTCGAAATACTGAGCAATATTGGCGTAGACCGAGAAGTGATTTGAATTGTATGACGCTACATTACGGACCCGCGACATGGTTTCTAACGTTAAGTCCTAGTGAATGGTTATGGGATGAATTAGGTGAATATATTCGTGAAGCAAATGGATGGCAAGAGTCTTCATTGAGCACCAGTGAACTCGTTGCTAAAGATCCTGTATCAACGTCAAAATTTCTTGATAATAAATTCAAAGCGATGCTTGATTTTATTTGTTCCAAAGATTCTCCACTCGGTGAAGTGGAACATTATTTCTGGCGACGAGAATATCAGGGTAGAGGTATACAACATTTTCACTTATTACTTTGGATTAAAGATGCACCGATTTTGGAAAAATCTTCTATGGAAGAAGTCTCTAAATTTATTTCAAAATACGTAACCTGCAAATTGCCAGATAAAAATATTTCACCGTTATTATACAGACGTGTTAATACGCATCAACGACACAAACATAACGATTATTGTCTTCGTTCTAAAAAACAAGGACGTAAAGTTATTCGTAGGTGTCGTTTTGGATTTCCTCGTGTCATTACTGATACACTGATTATAAGAGATGTGGCAACTGCGATAGCAGGTAGAAGACAATTAAAACATAAAGGCAGATTGTACAGTCTTCCTTGAAGGAGAGAGGAAATACTTATTAATGATTACAATTCTGCTATTCTTGCTGCGTGGAAAGGAAATATGGATATACAATATATTGGTGAAAAGTCGTCATTGCTTACTTGGTACGTTACTAAATATATTAATAAACCTGGAAAAATTGAGTTTTCTGATTTTGATTTTCAGAATAGTACAAATATTAAAAATAAATCATTGGCAAGTGTTCTTTGGAATTATTGTTTACGAGCTATAAGCCACAGAGAATGTGGAGCCAATGAAGCTGCTGATAATTGCTAGGTATTTCTTTATACGGGACTGATCCAAAAACAACTATTAAATGGTTAGATGTTAATTTAATACGGCAGAGGAAATTGAAAAGTCGTAAAGAAATTGAAGCTCTTGATGGTGAATCTACAGATATATTTTACCCATCTGTAATAGATAATTATTATCCAAATAGACCGGAAGAATTAGAATCTGTGTCTCTGTATGAATTCGTACAATGGTATGATATCACAACAATCGAACCGCGAAATAATATTGAATACTATAAAGTAGATAAAAGTCATTATCTTAAACGGCGACAACGTGGATGTCTTATTAATCACTACAGACATAATGTTAATAATCGACCAGAAGACTATTTCTTTTCTTTACTGCTTATGTTCAAACCGTGGCGAAAATTAGAGGATCTTAGAAATAATTGTGATACTTACGCTGAATCATTTCATAAAGTAAAATTACATCTTACGGAGGCATTGCGATACCACGAAAAAGTAGAGGAATTGCAAAAAGCATTTGAAACTGCACAAGAGTTAGTTCGGCAATTAGATGAAGAATTACAAAAAACCGAGTCTCAGGATGACCCTGACAATCCGATAGGCGTTCAAAATATAGAGGCTGGTGAAGCAATGCAAGATTTTAGAGATTTTGGTAATAAAATAGATGAGAAAATTGATGTATCTGAAATAATAGCGAAATTAAATTCTGATCAGGAAAGAGTATTCGATAGAGTCATTGATACTCTGCAATCAGATAATTCGATATTACGATTGTATGTTAGCGGAGAAGGTGGAACTGGAAAGAGTTTCTTAATTAAAACAATTAAGTGTTGGATAAAGCAACACCTCAATAAAGATACCGCTGTAGCAGCACCTACTGGTATAGCAGCGTTCAATATAGATGGTTTGACAATTCATAGATTGCTTCAGTTACCTGTTGAACATGGTCAGACTCCAAAATATAAACCATTGTCTGATCATGTATTAAAGGTTTTACGAGCAGAGCTTAAAGATGTTGTTCTTTTTGTGATTGATGAAGTGTCAATGATATCTAATTTGACTTTAATATATATACATCTTCGATTGTGTGAAATATTTAATACGATGAGTGATTGTGAAAACGGATGGTTCGGTGGAAAGCACGTTCTTTTGTTTGGCGATCTGCTTCAGTTACCTCCTGTACGCGAAGATCCTGTTTTTGAACGATTACCACAAGACAAAATTAGCAATTATGTCGGTTCTTTTGCTTCTGTTAATTTGTGGACTGAATTATTCCATTACGATGAGTTGACGATTAATATGCGTCAGCAAGGGGATGACTGTTATCGGCAGTTGTTGTCAAGAATTCGCATTGGTTTACTGACAAAGTCTGATTGCGAGATTCTTGAAAGTAGAAAAATATCTTTTAAAGGTGATTCTTTTAAATCCAGATTAAACGAATTATGTAATTTTATTAATGATTTTTATTTGGACACTGTTTGTCTATTGCCTACTCGTCATATGTGTGACGTTCTTAATGCTGCAATGTTAAGTCGCATTGCATCGAAAGAGATATTATTAATTGCCGAAGACACGATAGACTGTATTCCATATATGAGAAAAAAAGTATCAAGAGTATTGTCGAATAATGATGACGATAATTGTAAAACTGCTGGACTTTCGAAAGAAATTGTAATTAAGATTGGAGCAAAAGTTATGATAAGGCGTAATATTGATGCTACCTTAGGTCTTGTAAACGGTACACTAGCTACAGTAATTTCAGTTGTATAAGATACATCTACTGATTATGTAGAAAAAATTAATCTTCATTTATCATCAGGATTAGAATATTCAATTGAAAGAGTAAGCGTTAAATTCGAAGTAGTAGATAGAGGGTTTGTTATTAGAAAACAATTTCCATTGTGTCTGAGTTATGGAATAACCATTCACAAAAGTCAAGGATTGAGTTTACCAAATGCTATTATGGACATAGGTAATTCTATATTTAATTACGGTCAAGTTTATGTTGCCTTATCGCGATTAACTTCTCTAGAAGGGTTGCATTTGATTAACTACGATCCTTCATCAGTAACAGCTGACGAAGGAGCTATTAGGGAATATAATCGGCTAAGAAATAAGTACAAACCAGAAGCAGAAATAATTACTGTTTCAAAAGAACGCTATCGCAAAGTGAGAGATATTCCATGGGCAGTGTCAAAAGCAATTGTTTGCGTTCAAGAGAATTGCCAAGATAAAAAATCTGGACAAAATATTGCTTGGATTTTACGTGGTTTTCAAAATACGGATAATGTTTCATGTTACGCAAATGCAGTATTACAATGTCTATTGCATTTAAGCGCTATTAGAAAACAATTGGTTAATTGTGATACGTCAAATGTCTTACGTACGTTAATGCATCTGTATGAAAATGGAATGCGCAATTTGAATACATATGCAGTACGGCAATATTTAGGAGAATCATTTTCCACCAATATCAATATAAAACGAGATGCACTTGAGTTTTTTACAATTTTGTGCACAAAATATGATTGTATAAAACAACTGGTAGAGCATCAAGTAATTTCTACCAGTCGGTGTAAATCTTGTGGTTACACAAAGAAAAATATTCATAATAATTTAGTTGTTTTAGTACCTATTAAAAATTTGGGAAAAAAGAGCTATAATCTTAACGATTTATTAAATGTTTCATTCTCACATTGGTGTCAGTCAGATAATGAGTCATGCGAAGAGTGTAAAGGACATGATATTTTGTTTAAGAATGAATTAACGTTGACGAAAGATATAGTTGTTATTTATTTAGTGTTATTTTTCTCACAAGATGATAAGATGGTAAAAGCAATACGTAAATTTAACATATGTGCTATTCCTACAACTAAAATATTAATAGCTGGACAATCGTATAAAGTTATGAGTGCTATATTTCATAGTGGTTTATGTATTGAGGATGGTCATTACACGAGTATATGTAGAGAAGGAATGTCTACTAGTTGGATTGAAATTGATGATGCGAAAATTACAAAAAGACAATGGCCTAGAGGCGCTACAGATATTTATATGTTATTCTTACAAAAAATGAATAATAAATAAATATATTGAACGTATTGCACAGAATATGGATGTACAATTAAGTATAAAATACCTTGTGTTAACTATTATTAATTTTTTGACAACTATACCTTCATACTTTTATACACAGGATAATGAAAGGAATTAGTTAATGTAACGAAAAATACATAGTTGCCTTTTCAAAGAATATGTAGTTGCACATTGTAAGTTGTATTATATGTTATTCTTACAAAAAATGAATAATATATAAATATATTGAACGTATATCACAGAATATGGATATACAATTAAGTATAAAATATCTTGTGTTAACTATTATTAATTTTTCGACAACTATACCTTCATACTTTTATACACAGGATAATGAAAGGAATCAATTAATGTAACGAAAAATACATAGTTGCCTTTTCAAAGAATATGTAGTTGCACATTGTAAGTTGTATAATGTTTTTGTAAAGCAGCGTTTTTCTTATTATACAGCAAAATTTCTATTCCGAATCTGCTCAATTACCTGTCCAGCAAGCTATGTCACATTTCTAACAAGAATTTGACATTATTTAATGAAACAGTTTTCGTGTTGCTGTTCTGTGCGCAGATAAAACAAAATAAACTGAGTTTAAAAGTCCTCTATTTTGCAATTTTTATTAATAATTCATTAACTATTGCAAAAGTTGCAAAATGGTAAATCATTTTTCGACTCAGATTTTAGTTTGTTTTATCTGTACACAAAAATAGTCCGAAAAATTCTGGGACTTCCTGTGTGTATGTATATGTTATGTATGTATGTGTGTGTTTTTGTGTGTGTACTTACATACACAATTATATGGATTTTATTAAAATACATATATACATATAAACAAAATTAAAAAATGACTGGGTTGATGGTGGGCTATTTTTTGTTAAATATATCTCCTCATCCATTGCAAGCAAAATTATAAGATTTTTAAATTACAATAAAGGTTTTATTGGAAAAATTAAGGAGATTATAATATTAAACAGATCTTGTTATACAAATAAATATTTAAATAATTAGTAAGAAAATATTTCAATACAAATAAATATTGTAAGTAGTTAGTTAAAATTGTTAGTTTAGACTGAATTGGTGTTGCTAAACCGATGTGTTAATTTCTTGTACGTGCGTGCATGTGTGTGTGTGTGTGTGTGTGTGTGTGTGTGTGTGTGTGTGTGTGTGTCTCTCTCTCTCTCTCTCTCTCTCTCTCTCTCTCTCTCTCTCTCTCTCTCTCTCTCGTGCGCGCGTGTGTGTGTATATAAAAAAATTAGAATTAAGTATAGAATGTAAGTGACATGTAATTTCGGCGATCTTTATAATGTTGTTTAGATTATAAGGAATTAGGTAAAGTAACATATTCGGTTTAGCAATGTCAATTCAGTTTAGTAGCAGTCAAGTATTTTGAAAGATATTTATTTGTATTTAATATTTCTTTGTATTTAAGGGGATGCTGGAGCCGTCTGTTTTACCGGCATTTTGTTGTCGGCACGTAGCGTCGTTAATATTTGACAGAATTAAAAATCCTTCTCCAGAATTGCAGTACATACATTAATGATTCAGGGGAACTCCGATTTTATATAGAAAACGAGAAAAAATTACGGAAGTACAGATTTCCTTATCTACTTTTATCCCAATATGGCGTCTCGAGTAGCGGCGAGCTGTCAGCTCGTCACAAGATGTATTTCATATAAGAGATATACCATTGGTACGAACGCGAAAACAAGTTCCCCTGAATTGCACAACAATAAAAACATCGATAAACCCCTCAAATCAAGATTTGGAAGCGTAATATAAAAGTATAATGTCGATGTGTATCGTGCGTATGTGTGCGTGCAATGTAGCGTGCTATCCTTGTCTATATCTTTGTCTATACAAGGACAGATATAGTCGGTGACCACTTCTTTATCGACGCTGATCGAGTTCGCCTGCGGCTCCAGCATCCCCTTAAGTAGGTATATTTATTTGTATTTTTACAATGTCTGCTTAATACTATTATCTCTTTCATTATTTTCAGTGATATTGTGGAGCGAACAACATATTATCAAGAGGCACGGTAGTATCTCGCGCCAAGTATATAAAATAGACCATCGTTTTTATCATTTACAAAAAACGATGGGGGTGGTGGTGGGATTTTTATTTTATAATAATAAAATAGACCATCGTTTTGATATTAAATTGTAATTACAAAAGACGATGGGGGTGGTGGTGGGATTTTTATTTTATTATAATAAAATAAACCATCAAATTTTAATAACTAAACGCCAATACGGTCCGCGCTTGATGTAAGTAGCCTAATTGATATCTCTATGTAGTACATATGCATTCCGCATATGTATTTTTCAAAATTAAGCTGTGTTTTAAGTCTGGCAAACCAAGCTGCCGTACAGCTACGATAATTTGGAAAAATACCTATGCGGAATGCATATGTTCTATATAGAGATATATATCAATTAGTTAGGCTACTTACTTGATGTAAGTTTTTAAGACGATGGGGATGGTGGTGAGATTTTCATTTTATTATAATAAAATAGACCATCGTTTTCATATTGTTAAGTTGTAATTACAAAAGACGATGGGGGTGGTGGTGGGATTTTAATTTTATTATAATAAAATAGACCATCAAATAATAACTAAACGCCAATACGATCCGCGCTTGATGTAAGTAGCCTAATTGATATCTCTATGTAGTACATATGCATTCCGCATATGTATTTTTCAAAATTAAGCTGTGTTTTAAGTCTGGCAAACCAAGCTGCCGTATAACTACGATAATTTGGAAAAATACCTATGCGGAATGCATATGTTCTATATAGAGATATCAATTAGTTAGGCTACTTACATCAAGCGCGGACCGTATTGGCTTTTAGTTTTTAAGACGATGGGGGTGGTGGTGGGATTTTCATTTTATTATAATAAAATCGACCATCGTTTTCATATTGTTAAGTTGTAATTACAAAAGACGATGAAGGTGGTGGTGGGATTTTTATTTTATTATAATAAAATAGACCATCAAATTTTAATAACTAAACGTCAATACGGTCCGCGCTTGATGTAAGTAGCCTAATTGATATCTCTATGTAGTACATATGCATTCCGCATAGAGTTCTAAAATTACCGGTAATTTAAAATCGAGCGTAATTTTACGGTAAATTACGGTAATTTACCGTAATTTTCGGTAATTTTGGTAATTAATTTATATTTTTAGATTTGTCGATTATGATGACTTATTGAACAATTGAACATTATTTTACACAATATTTGTGAACTTGAGCGAAAATTACGTAATAATACATTGCTTACATTGACTCAAACTGCTCAAACAACAAATGTCCGTCTCGTTATTACAATTATAATTTATAATAAATATTGCCTGTTTTATTCGATTTGAATAGCGTTTATTTTTATTTTAAAAAAGTACAGGAACGTTTCAAGGGAACATCGCAAATAGAGCTTATACTTATACTTATTTTTATTTGGTATTGCTTTTGTACTTAAAGCTTAGTTATAAAAAAAATTATTGCACTTTACACACAAAACCTGCAAAACAAATAATTAGCCGTACCTTAACGTTCTTAACATTAAAAAATAAAATAGTTTCAGTTAGAAGTTAGAAGTTAAAACAAACAAATCATACTTTATAGTCAAAACAAAACCAAACCAGACTTCAGTCTTTTCGTTGAGCATTTGGTAACTCTCATCACATTAATATAAATATAAATTAAGTTGACATTGTTGACAATGATCAGATCATGATCTTACTCATCATTTTCTAGATCGCTATCGCTTTCAATTTCAACGTCACTCTCATTTTCGTTAGAATTAGAAGACAAAGGTAAATCACAAACTACAAAAGGATCGCGAGATTTTTTTCCAGATTGATGTTTGACGCTATAAAAAGCATCAATTGCAACCAACATTTCAACTTTATTTGGTAGGAGCTTATTTCTAGATCGGGTATGAATTCTACCAAATGTGCCTCAATTTCTCTCGCATCCGGCCGACGTCGGTGGAAGATTGAGAAGCTGAAGTCTGAACAGCAATGGGGCACAATGGCTGTTTGGTACATAATCCTTGCTACCAAGTAATTGGGTTAATATTTTGTGCAGAGTAACACAGTTGTGGCCTAGACCACAACCCTGACTTAGTTCTGTATTCTGCCAGATTTGACAAAACAAGGCTGGTATCCAATTTCAGGTGCTCAGCAAACTGAATGATAATATCAATAGCCTCAGTAGCAGCGGCATCCGTTATTACCTGACCACAGTACCGTGGATCTAGTATATTTACAGCTTTGTGTACAGGTTTGCAGCAAAACTCTTCACGGCGTGCCACAAACATTCTAACTTGCTTTTGTTCATTTTCAGTCAGTGGAGCAGATGAGAGAGAGTTGTCCTTCACCTTATTTATTTCAGAAAATATTTGGGGCACATCTGACAAATATGCACTGTCTGATTCAATATATGTAATAGCCTCAGCAATAGGGATTAAAATTGCCAAAGCAGATCTAGCCTTAGCCCAAAAAGTTTCATCGAGTACAGTTTGGCGCACAAACCGATCAATTTGGAGATCTTTGTCAATGACTGTGGCTTGCAAAGCAGCTTCATTAGTTAATATGCTCTTTAGGCTAATAACAATACCACCCCATCAAGGTTTTACTTGGTAATTTTAAGGAAATACCGTTTCCTTTGCCATATTTCAAATCCTGGTTCTTTTTAAAAGTAATTAATTTGTTTCCACTTTTAATACTCTTAATAATTTTTTTCACGTTTAAGTAGAGATCATTCATGCTTTTTAAGTTCATTATATCAGACAATAATAAGTTTATTGAATGTGCAGCACAACCAATAGTAATAATGTGGGGAAATTTCTGCTTTATTATTTTCCATGCAGCTTTCATATTACTTGCATTGTCAGTCACTAATAGTATAACCTTATCTTTTCCTACTTCATTTATGATTTTTTCCAAATGAAATGCAATAAATTCACCAGTCTCCCTGTTTTCTCTTTTTAAAGATTTTAAAAACATTGGTTTTGGTGTAGAAATCATGAAATTTACAATACTTTCTCCTTTGATATTTGTCCAACTGTCTGTCATAATAGCTAATGAAGCAGCTTCGTTAATCTTTTGGTGAGTTTCAGTCATAACCCTTTCATACTCATTTTGCAGAAGTTTTCCTCCTAAATTATATGCAGTGGGAGGTTTATAGGCAGGTCTAAGAATACTAAATGCCTTTATCCACAATGAGTGCTCAAATGCGCAGAGTGGTATAGCTGTGGCAAAAGCAGCTTTAGCCAAGGCCTTATCAACCTCAGTTTTTGAATCAAGAGAAATTGAGTCAATAAATGATTTCAAGCCTGTCTGAGTTTTAACAGCTACTGCATCACTTTGTTGATTTGCAGTTTTAGAATTTTGAGAAACCCCTGGTTGACCACTAACAGATGATATTGCCTGATTCTCATCATCTTCTTCCTCTTCACTTAAGTTTCCATGAGTGAGCTTAAACTTCTTACAGTCTTTCAGGTGCAATTTCATCCTGGTTGAGTTAGCATTCTGGTAAGATTTTCTGCAAAATTTGCAGCGAGCAGATTTCTTGCCATCAGTATCAGTGACATGGAAATAGCTCCACACAGTTGATGCTGTGCGACTGTGCGACCCATCTTTAAACCTGGAATAGAAATTTAATGACAGGTTCACTAATGACTGACACACGATATGAGACAGAAAATAGCCCTATTTAATGTACAAGATTTGAGATTATGTTTCTATCTTTAGTCCTTACAGTTTTATACGGCTTGAGATGGTTTTGCGTTTCGGCGTGCAACGCTAGCAATTATTATGCAAAATATTGTACTTAAAATCCTTACCTAATAATGTTTATATGTGAAATCGTGACGTCACTGGTGGAGTAGCTATCATATTATGTTAAAAAGTGCGAAGAGTGCAAACAGTACAAGTTACCGACAGACCGACTTACCGCACGAGCTGCACGAACTGCACGACAGCACGAACAAACACCATGTATAAGACAGAGACATTCAAAGTATAAGTGAGATAGCTACTCCACCAGTGACGTCACGATTTCACATATAAACATTATTAGCTAAGGATTTTAAGTACAATATTTTGCATAATAATTGCTAGCGTTGCACGCCGTAACGCAAAACCGGCAAAACCATCTCAAGCCGTATAAAACTGTAAGGACTAAAGATAGAAACATAACCTCAAATCTTGTACATTAAATAAGGCTATTTTCTGTCTCATAACGTGTCAGTCATTAGTGAACCTGTCATTAAGTTTCTATTCCAGGTTTAAAGATGGGTCGCACAGCATCAACTGTGTGGAGCTATTTCCATGTCACCGATACTGATGGCAAGAAATCTGTTCGCTGCAAATCTTGCGGAAAATCTTACCAGAATGCTAACTCAACCAGGATGAAATTGCACCTGAAAGACTGTAAGAAGTTTAAGCTCACTCATGGAAACTTAAGTGAAGAGGAAGAAGATGATGAGATTCAGGCAATATCATCTGTTAGTGGTCAACCAGGGGTTTCTCAAAATTCTAAAACTGCAAATCAACAAAGTGATGCAGTAGCTGTTAAAACTCAGACAGGCTTGAAATCATTTATTGACTCAATTTCTCTTGATTCAAAAACTGAGGTTGATGAGGCCTTGGCTAGAGCTGCTTTTGCCACAGCTATACCACTCTGCACATTTGAGCACTCATTGTGGATAAAGGCATTTAGTATTCTTAGACCTGCCTATAAACCTCCCACTGCATATAATTTAGGAGGAAAACTTCTGCAAAATGAGTATGAAAGGGTTATGACTGAAACTCACCAAAAGATTAATGAAGCTGCTTCATTAGCTATTATGACAGACAGTTGGACAAATATCAAAGGAGAAAGTATTGTAAATTTCATGATTTCTACACCAAAACCTATGTTTTTAAAATCTTTAAAAAGAGAAAACAGAGAGACTGGTGAATTTATTGCATTTCATTTGGAAAAAATCATAAATGAAGTAGGAAAAGATAAGGTTATACTATTAGTGACTGACAATGCAAGTAATATGAAAGCTGCATGGAAAATAATAAAGCAGAAATTTCCCCACATTATTACTATTGGTTGTGCTGCACATTCAATAAACTTATTATTGTCTGATATAATGAACTTAAAAAGCATGAATGATCTCTACTTAAACGTGAAAAAAATTATTAAGAGTATTAAAAGTGGAAACAAATTAATTACTTTTAAAAAGAACCAGGATTTGAAATATGGCAAAGGAAACGGTATTTCCTTAAAATTACCAAGTAAAACCTTGATGGGGTGGTATTGTTATTAGCCTAAAGAGCATATTAACTAATGAAGCTGCTTTGCAAGCCACAGTCATTGACAAAGATCTCCAAATTGATCGGTTTGTGCGCCAAACTGTACTCGATGAAACTTTTTGGGCTAAGGCTAGATCTGCTTTGGCAATTTTAATCCCTATTGCTGAGGCTATTACATATATTGAATCAGACAGTGCATATTTGTCAGATGTGCCCCAAATATTTTCTGAAATAAATAAGGTGATGGACAACTGTCTCTCATCTGCTCCACTGACTGAAAATGAACAAGAGCAAGTTAGAAGGTTTGTGACACGCCGTGAAGAGTTTTGCTGCAAACCTGTACACAAAGCTGTAAATATACTAGATCCACGGTACTGTGGTCAGGTAATAACGGATGCCGCTGCTACTGAGGCTATTGATATTATCATTCAGTTGGCTGAGCACCTGAAATTGGATACCAGCCTTGTTTTGTCAAATCTGGCAGAATACAGAACTAAGTCAGGGTTGTGGTCTAGGCCACAACTGTGTTACTCTGCACAAAATATTGACCCAATTACTTGGTGGCAAGGATTATGTACTAAACAGCCATTGTGCCCCATTGCTGTTCAGCTTCTCAATCTTCCACCGACGTCGGCCGGATGCGAGAGAAATTGGAGCACATTTGTTAGAATTCATACCCGATCTAGAAATAAGCTCCTACCAAATAAAGTTGAAATGTTGGTTGCAATTAATGCTTTTTATAGCGTCAAACATCAATCTGGAAAGAAATCTCGCGATCCTTTTGTAGTTCGTGATTTACCTTTGTCTTCTAATTCTAACGAAAATGAGAGTGACGTTGAAACTGAAAGCGATAGCGATCTAGAAAATGATGAGTAAGATCATAATCTGATCATTGTCATCTTAATTTATATTTATATTAATGTGATGAGAGTTACCAAATGCTCAACGAAAAGACTGAACTCTGGTTTGGTTTTGTTTTGACTATAAAGTATGATTTGTTTGTTTTAACTTCTAATTGAAACTATTTTATTTTTTAATGTTAAGGACGTTAAGGTACGGCAATTATTTGTTTTGCAGGTTTTGCAAAGTGCAATAATTTTTTTTATAACTAAGCTTTAAGTACAAAAGCAATACCAAATAAAAATAAGTATAAGATAAGTATAAGCTCTATTTGCGATTGCGATGTTCCCTTGAAATGTTCCTGTACTTTTTTAAAATAAAAATAAACGCTATTCAAATCGAATAAAACAGGCAATATTTATTATAAATTATAATTGTAATCATTGATCATGTGTTTTCAACTTTTCGGTAAATTACGGTAATTTTATTGGGTAATTTACAGTAAATTACGGTAAATTACCAAAGTTACCCGGTAAAATTACCGTCCTTTAGAACTCTAATTCCGCATATGTATTTTTCAAAATTAAGCTGTGTTTTAAGTCTGGCAAACCAAGCTGCCGATAGCTACGATAATTTGGAAAAATACCTATGCGGAATGCATATGTTCTATATAGAGATATCAATTAGTTAGGCTACTTACATCAAGCGCGAACCGTATTGACTTTTAGTTTTTAAGACGATGGGGGTGATATATGGTGGGATTTTTATTTTTATACAAATAAATACTACTAAAGTCATTTTTACGTGCATGCGTGTGTGTGTCTCTCTCTTTCTCTCTCTTGTGCGTGTATGTTTGTGTATATAAAATTAAGTATATTGTTTGTTTGATTACGCTGAGTTGTATTTGTATTCTATGTCGCAAAATATATGTTATAAATATGTACTGCTTAATGTTTATATGATCCCTAATACCACAAAAAAAAATGATATCACAACAAAATTACCTTTTTTAAAAAAAGGTAAAAAAAGGCGCCAAGTATACGCGCAGCATGTTAGCTCGAAGAAAATGATTATCTCAAAAAAACCGATGAGGTATCTTTGTACCTAAAAAAACTGATGTGGTATGTTTGTACCTAAAAAAAAACCGATGTGGTATGTATGTACCTCAAAAAACCGATGAGGTATCTTTGTACCTAAAAAAAACTGATGAGGTATTTTTATACTTCTAAAAAACCGATGTGGTATGTTTGTATTTTCACAAAAATGAATGAAATCTATAAATTGCGCCAATTAAAAAATGAATATATATTCTTCGGAAAATAACTGTTGCATCATTTTTAAAAAATATCTCTGTATTTAAGTGTCTTCCTACACAAGCGATAGTAGCTTTATTTTTCCTTAAAGAAATTATAATTTTTACAAAAAATGTGTTGCGGCCCCAATTAGTATTACGAAATAGATTAAGAAATACTGTTTAAAGAAAAGAATTTAATAATAAAGAAGAAAGACCGAGAATAACAATAAGGAACGCGACCGCGAAAGTCCGACAGAATTACGCAAGCCGAATCAGAACGAGATGAGTTGCGCGATCGGCCCACATACGATCGAGCAACTCAGCGATAACGAAGGACAGGACGAGGATACAAAAGGAAGCGACAAAAGGAGACGAGAGGGCAATGTGAGTCAGGGAGCAGACCAGTAACGGGCATCAAACGCGAATAACGATTGTAACGCAGAGTGACTATTAAACGTTATCCTTTATTCAAAAAGTGCTATTTAATTCCGTCGACCCCGTACCCTCCGTGGACCAAAAGGATCCAAGTGACCCCTCGCAAAAAGGGGGCACAACAAATGGTGGCAGCGGTGGGATCCATTGGCAGGAAGACGGGAACGACAGCTGAAAAAGAAAAACAAGTGAATCAGTGAGGCAGTGCAACATCCTCAACGGAGACACGGCAGCCAGATTCAAAAGCAGCGGACAACACGGTAGCGGCCGACGAGGGACAAGCAAGCAGCGTAACCCGAGACGGCACCGACCTACCTCAACGAGGGCTCACCGACTGATAAAGCGGCACGAGCACCGACCAGCAACATGCGACTAGCGACCGTAATGTAAGTCGATTAAGCAAATTATGTAAAACGCAATTACCGTAGATGTCGGAAAACGAAAATCCACCTGCGGAACTAAACCAATCGTGGCTCCATAGCGGGACGTCACGACGAGCGCGTAGAAATAGACCGTTAAGCCCCGTGCAAACGACCGAAGAAGTCGTAAGCGATAATCGCGAAACCGTGCGTAGAAATTTAGACGCGTACTACTCAAGCGAAAGCGAATCGGAACCGGAATTACACCCGAACAGCGTAATCGAACGCGAACAATTCGACGATTCCGTTGTAATTTTAGACGCGAGAGTAATAGGACAAAATAACTGCCCCGACGAAGATAGACTCCACCCCTCACACGCGCACACACAATCCGAAGACGCGGACAGTACGACCAGTAGGCTAACACACAGACGAGAGTTTTCATTAACCTCGTATGATAGCAGCGTATTTAATCCGCACGAGTATTATTCTGCCTCGAGAAACGTGAACGTACTCGAGATGGCGGAAGCAACTAATAGCAACCACGACGCGAATAACGTAAATGACAACGCGCCGATAACTCCAGAAGACGTAGACGCAGAAATCAACCGCCTTAATAGAGTGTTATCTCAGAGGAGAACACCGGCGAATAATCGTAACCGAATTCCCGGATTACAACCGGACGATAGAGATGCCATTCTCGACGAGATATTAAATGGAATCCGCAACTTACAAGACCGCGTAAATCAACTAGAAACGGCGAATCCTGAACGCCGCGAATTTGTCGCGAGACGCGAGCCAAGTAACCTCCCGTTCGAAGTAACGTACGGACGAACGTCATACGATATCCGGAACCAAGCGGAACGCGCTATCGGATATCTACGCTTAAAAGAGGCACGAGATATGATACCCGAGTTCGACGGATCCTCGAGTAAGTTACAAGAATTCTTAAGCGCCGCGTCATATGCAATAAAAAACATAAATCCTATGGAAGAAGGAACGCTATTAGAAGCAGTATTATGCACAAAGCTAAAAGGAAGAGCGATGATAGATTTTCAAACGCGAGAAATAAGAGATTTCGCACAACTAAAGAAAGAATTAGAAGTTTGCTATCTGAGCCGCAAAAGCACAACACACTTACAACTAGAGTTCAATACACTCAAGCAAAAACCCGGAGAAAATGCAAGAGCATTCGGATTAAGAGCAGATAAACTAGCAATGGAGCTATACGACTCCATGATAGAGGGAAGAAATCACACGATAGAAAGCAAGCGAACTATATTAGAAACGATTCAACAACAGGCATTACAGAATTTCCAATTAGGATTGAGAGACGAGATCAAGTTACTTGTCCGAGCTCAACATTTCGCAACCTTGCAAGAAGCGATTGCCGGAGCAAGCGCCGAAGAAAAAGTAAACGGGCCAAGCGGAATTCCGCCGCGTCCCAAAAATAATTATGCGTACTCGCCGCAACCGCGCGATAACCGAGCGATAGTACAATGCCAAAAATGCGGAAAATACGGGCATCACGGAAGGGAATGTCGTACCAGTAGATACGCGAACCGTTTCACCTTACCGAAACCCGATAGGACACCCCGCGTAAACGCGATAGATAAAGTCTGCAATTATTGTAAGAAAGCAGGACACATGCGCGAAGAATGTTGGCTGTTAAATGGTCGACCAAATAAAGAAAGAACAAACCACCACAAACCTAATAATCCGAGAGGACAAAACAAAAACTTTCATCCGAAAACGAACGGACCGAGAAAAAAAGACAGCAATTCAGCCGCGAATAGCGATGAAGAAGACAAAGAGGACACAAAGCACCGCCGACCGGCATTAGAGTATCAGGTGTCACACATGACGAACAAGCCGCGGAAGCATGCAGGACTGGACTTAATCACTCTGCCCATGCGAGAAGCGAAGCGCGAAAAAATAAATTTACTGTTTGATACCTGAGCGGCCGTATCAATAATAAAAGTAAAACATTTGAAAGGCGAAACAATGATAGAAGAGGATAAAATGGCCCTTACCGGAGTAACAGGTCACAAAGCCCATACGATTGGAAAATTTACAGCGACCATAGATTTGAAAGATAGAAAGATCAAGCACACGATATATGTCGTCAAGGATGATTTTCCGATTGAATACGACGGGATACTAGGCGTAGATTTTATAAAGAAGCATCAAGCGTCATATAGTTACGAGTCAAGCTCAATACGCATAGGGAAAAGCATATTAAAATTATATCCGTATAAGAAAATGGTTTTAAAACCGCGAAGCGAGACAATAGTACAAGTCGCGACCGATAAAAATTCACTAGGAATAATACAGGCAGAAGAGACAATGCCAGGAGTGTTCATAGGAAATTGCCTAGTGATGCCAGAAAACTTTCTATGTCCAGCAAGCATATTGAATACGACTGAGAAGACAGTCGAAATGCTAATGCCGCAAGTGACAGTAGAGGAGTTAGAGCAAGAAGAAGCAGAAGAGATAGAAGTAAACCAAGTAAACAAGGCAGAAGAAACAGTGCCGCGTAGCGAAAGAGTCGAAAAATTGATACGCACGCAACACTTAAATGAAGAAGAAAAGAAAGCCATTATGGAAATTTGCAGAGATTACAGCGATGTATTGCATGTGGAAGGAGAGCCACTGACATGCACTGATATCGTCGCGCATAAGATTACCACGAAGGCGGGCAGCGTACCGGTCAACGTCCGACCGTACCGCTTGCCAGAAAAGCACAAGGAAGAAGTAAATAGACAAGTGAAAGAGATGTTAAAAAACGGAATAATTAGACCTAGCACGAGCCCGTGGAATGCGCCGTTGCTAGTAGTACCGAAGAAAAGAGACGCATCAGGAAAATTAAAACTGAGAGTGGTAATAGATTTTCGGTTTGTAAACGATCTAACGGAGGGAGATTCCTTCCCGTTGCCAAACATAACCGATATCCTTGACCAACTGGGAAAAGCAAAATATTTTACCACGCTAGACCTCGCCTCGGGATATCATCAAATCCCGATGGAAGAAGAAGATAAAGAAAAAACAGCGTTCTCTACACAATACGGACATTACGAGCATAATCGAATGCCTTTTGGACTGAAAAATGCCCCAGCGACATTTCAACGAGCAATAATAGCCGTTCTAGCAGGACTAGTAGGATTACAATGCTTAGTATATCTAGACGATATAATAGTATACGGAGCAAGTTTACAAGAGCACAATAAAAGGTTAGTAGAAGTACTAAAAAGACTGAGAAAGTACAATTTGAAATTACAGCCCGATAAATGCGAATTCCTTCGGAAAGAAGTGACGTATCTCGGACATGTAATAACAGAAAACGGAATCTCGCCAGATCCTTCAAAACTAGAAGCAGTAAAAAGCTTCCCGACACCAACAAAGGTAAAAGACATCCAGGCTTTCGTAGGATTAGCCGGATATTACCGAAGATTTATTAAAGATTTCTCAGCAATCGCCAAGCCACTCACAAAAATGACCAGAAAGAATATCAAATTCGAGTGGAACGCAGAACAACAAAACGCATTTAAAATACTTAAAGAAAAATTAACTACAGCACCGGTATTAAAATACCCGGACTTCTCCCAAGAATTTGTAGTGACGACCGACGCGTCAGACTACGCAATCGGAGCCATACTGTCACAGGGAAAGATAGGTCAAGATCAACCCGTGGCGTATGCGAGCAGAGTACTGTCAAAGGCCGAGCAAAATTACAACACTACTGAGAAAGAATTATTAGCGATAGTATGGGCGGTGAAACCACTTCCGACCATACGTTTATGGAACAAAATTTACTATAGTGACAGACCATAAATCATTGGTTTGGCTATTTAACGTAAAAGACCCCGGATCCCGATTAATCCGATGGAGGTTAAAATTAGAGGAATACGACTACACTATCGTACACAAGGCCGGTCAAGAGAATAGAAACGCCGATGCGCTGAGTCGACATGTGCCGACAGATATCAACAAGATAGAGAAGGAAGAGAACAACGAAGAGGAGAGCGAAAGAAATACACAGAAGAAGAGAAGCAACGTATATTATACGAATACCATGACGCACCTGTAGGAGGACATCAAGGTGTGGAACGCACCATAAACCGAATAAGGTTGACGCATATTGGAGAGGATTAACTCGAGACGTCGAAGAGTACATTAATAAATGCGAATTGTGTCAGAAGAACAAATTATCGCGGAAAAATAAAGCACCCTTAGTAATCACAGACACCGCAGACAGACCATTCGAAAAATGTGCTCTAGATATAGTAGGACCACTGACGGTGACCGAAAACGGAAATAAATATATCCTCACGTTTCAGGATAATTTATCAAAATTCAGTAAAGCGATACCCGTACCTAATCAGAAGCGAATACAATCGCGAAAGAATTTGTCACAAAGATCATCTTTGAATACGGTATCCCCGACAAAGTACTGACAGACCGAGGAACGAATTTCCTTAGCGAGATATTTAAAAGCACGTGTAAATTACTGAAGATCGAAAAAATTCAAACAACGGCGTACCATCCTGAGAGCAATGGAGCATTAGAACGCTCTCATAGGACGTTAGCAGAATACTTGAGACATTATATTAACGCGGACCAGACAGACTGGGACGAATGGACGCCATACGCAATGTTCGCGTACAACACGACGCCACACACGGCGACCGGGTTTACACCTTTGAATTGGTATACGGGCACCGAGCGACACTACCGACGGCACTGTCGCAACCACCAAAACCAACGTACACTTATGACGATTACGCGCAAGAGCTGAAAGAAAAATTAAGAGCGACACAAGAGTTGCAAAGGAACATTTGCGGAACGAAAATCTAAGGCCAAGGAGACGTATGATAAGAAGACAAAAGAAATCAATTTCCGAGTGGGAGACAAAGTTCTCTTGCACGACGAAACGGTGCGTAGAGGGAGATCGAAAAAATTAGAATCCCCGTGGATAGGACCGTACGAAGTAATTGAAAAACACTCAGACGTCAATTACACGATCAAAAAGGGACGGAAAACCACGCGAGTACACGTAAACCGACTAAAGCCCTTTATAGAACAGTAAAAAGCGCAAAAGAGCAAGCAATAGAAAGTAGGCGATAGAAAGTAGAAGATATTAAAAAATAAGATAAATAAGATAATAAGTACTTACCGAACATCAAGCACGGCGAACCATCCGCACCACCCGTCGACCGGTGGCCACATCCACCGAGACTTCCAAGGGCATGATGGGCACCCATGTGCCCGGAGGTGTTAATAACACTTCCGCGTAGGAGGGAGGGGGCGACGTCGGCCCCGAACCTAAATTCGCAGCCACCCGCGCACTAGGCGCACGAGGCGCGGCACTCACGCTCACGGCGCCCGCACGAGCGGCGCGTAGCCAATACGTGCGCCAACACGCATCACACGTTGATGGAGCAAAATAGAGGTCACACCGTATGCACCTCATTTTAGATGGTACCACAAATCAGCGCAACGAATAATGTGCTCAGATCTAAGCGTCAAGAGCGACTAAACGCGCAACAAAAAGAATGCAAGGAGACAGTAGAATAAAGCCAAGAGAAAAATTCAGAGAAAAGTAACATGAGTCCTTATCTTACAGGACGCTGATCGTCGTCCAGCACTTCGCGAAAAAAGCGAAACCTGAGACAGCACCATCGTACGAGATACGACAATTCGAGAGAACCGGACAATTACAACAGGTAGAAGCCACCTGGAAATTAGCGATCAAAATAGACATATCAGCCTA